>NW_028182132.1:0-158208 GCF_964271855.1 Acomys minous
GGGAAACAAGAGAAATGCTGATTTCATCAAGCCCAGTTACATACTCAGAATCTGTACTACTGCGCAAATAGGCATGTCTCTTTAGGCAAAAATCTCATTTCTGACAAAGTTGCCCAAATGCATCCCAGAAGTGTGCAACCTGTTCCCTGAGTTAGAAAACGTCGAGAAAAGGTCGTTTCTGCTAGCGATGTGATTCTACACATGTATTTGCTGAACGGTGAAAGCGGACAGTAATGCACTTTTCTCCCAGCAAATACACTGTTTCTAAGGAAATGGGAACAAACTGAGGAGACACTTGTGGGAGCTACTGTGACTAAAACTGAGCTTCCCTACGCACAGGGAAGCAAGAGAAATGCTGATTTCATCAAGCCCAGTTACATACTCAGAATCTGTACTACTGCGGAAATAGGCATGTCTTTTTAGGCAAAAAACTCATTTCTGACAAAGTTGCCCAAATGCATCTCAGAAGTGTGCAACTTGTTCCCTGAGTTAGAAAACGTCGAGAAACTTCGTTTCTGCTAGCGCTGTGCTTCTACACATGTATTTGCTGAACGGTGAAAGCGCACAGTAATGCACTTTCTCCCAGCAAATACACTGTTTCTAAGGAACTGGGAACAGACTGAGGAGACAGTTGTGGGAGCTACTGTGACTAAAACTGAGCTTCCCTACGCACAGGGAAGCAAGAGAAATGCTGATTTCATCAAGCCCAGTTACATACTCAGAATCTGTACTACTGCGCAAATAGGCATGTCTCTTTAGGCAAAAAACTCATTTCTGACAAAGTACCCAAATGCATCCCAGAAGTGTGCAACCTGTTCCCTGAGTTAGAAAACGTCGAGAAAAGGTCGTTTCTGCTAGCGCTGTGATTCTACACATGTATTTGCTGAACGGTGAAAGCGCACAGTAATGCACTTTTCTCCCAGCAAATACACTGTTTCTAAGGAAATGGGAACACACTGAGGAGACACTTGTGGGAGTTACTGTGACTAAAACTGAACTTCCCTACGCACAGGGATGCAAGAGAAATGCTGATTTCATCAAGCCCAGTTACATACTCAGAATCTGTACTACTGCGCAAATAGGCATGTCTCTTTAGGCAAAAAACTCATTTCTGACAAAGTTGCCCAAATGCATCCCAGAAGTGTGCAACCTGTTCCCTGAGTTAGAAAACGTCGAGAAAAGGTCGTTTCTGCTAGCGATGTGATTCTACACATGTATTTGCTGAACGGTGAAAGCGCACAGTAATGCAATTTTCTCCCAGCAAATACACTGTTTCTAAGGAAATGGGAACAAACTGAGGAGACACTTGTGGGAGCTACTGTGACTAAAACTGAGCTTGCCTACGCACAGGGAAGCAAGAGTAATGCTGATTTCATCAAGCCCAGTTACATACTCAGAATCTGTACTACTGCGCAAATAGGCATGTCTCTTTAGGCAAAAAACTCATTTCTGACAAAGTTGCCCAAATGCATCTCAGAAGTGTGCAACTTGTTCCCTGAGTTAGAAAACGTCGAGAAACGGTAGTTTCTGCTAGCGCTGTGCTTCTACACATGTATTTGCTGAAAGTTGAAAGCGCACAGTAATGCACTTTTCTCCCAGCAAATACACTGTTTCTAAGGAAATGTGAACACACTGAGAAGACACTTGTGGGAGCTACTGTGACTAAAACTGAGTCTCTACGCACAGGGAAGCAAGAGAAATGCTGATTTCATCCAGCCCAGTTACATACTCAGAATCTGTACTAATGCGCAAATAGGCATGTCTCTGTAGGCAAAAAACTCATTTCTGACAAAGTTGCCCAAATGCATCTCAGAAGGGTGCAACTTGTTCCCTGAGTTAGAAAACGTCGAGAAACGTTCGTTTCTGCTAGCGCTGTGCTTCTACACATGTATTTGCTGAACGGTGAAAGCGCACAGTAATGCACTTTTCTCCCAGCAAATACTCTGTTTCTAAGGAAATGGGAACACACTGAGGAGACACTTGTGGGAGCTACTGTGACTACAACTGAGCTTCCCTACGCACAGGGAAGCAAGAGAAATGCTGATTTCATCAAGCCCAGTTACATACTCAGAATCTGTACTACTGCGCAAATAGGCATGTCTCTGTAGGCAAAAAACTCATTTCTGACAAAGTTGCCCAAATGCATCTCAGAAGTGTGCAACTTGTTCCCTGAGTTAGAAAACGTCGAGAAAAGGTCGTTTCTGCTAGCGCTGTGCTTCTACACATGTATTTGCTGAACGGTGAAAGCGCACAGTAATGCACTTTTCTCCCAGCAAATACACTGTTTCTAAGGAAATGGGAACACACTGAGGAGACATTTGTGGGAGCTACTGTGACTAAAACTGAGCTTCCCTACGCACAGGGATGCAAGAGAAATGCTGATTTCATCAAGCCCAGTTACATACTCAGAATCTGTACTACTGCGCAAATAGGCATGTCTCTTTAGGCAAAAAACTCATTTCTGACAAAGTTGCCCAAATGCATCCCAGAAGTGTGCAACCTGTTCCCTGAGTTAGAAAACGTCGAGAAAAGGTCGTTTCTGCTAGCGATGTGATTCTACACATGTATTTGCTGAACGGTGAAAGCGCACAGTAATGCAATTTTCTCCCAGCAAATACACTGTTTCTAAGGAAATGGGAACAAACTGAAGAGACACTTGTGGGAGCTACTGTGACTAAAACTGAGCTTGCCTACGCACAGGGAAGCAAGAGAAATGCTGATTTCATCAAGCCCAGTTACATACTCAGAATCTGTACTACTGCGCAAATAGGCATGTCTCTTTAGGCAAAAAACTCATTTCTGACAAAGTTGCCCAAATGCATCTCAGAAGTGTGCAACTTGTTCCCTGAGTTAGAAAACGTCGAGAAACGGTCGTTTCTGCTAGCGCTGTGCTTCTACACATGTATTTGCTGAACGTTGAAAGCGCACAGTAATGCACTTTTCTCCCAGCAAATACACTGTTTCTAAGGAAATGTGAACACATTGAGAAGACACTTGTGGGAGCTACTGTGACTAAAACTGAGTCTCTACGCACAGGGAAGCAAGAGAAATGCTGATTTCATCCAGCCCAGTTACATACTCAGAATCTGTACTACTGCGCAAATAGGCATGTCTCTGTAGGCAAAAACTCATTTCTGACAAAGTTGCCCAAATGCATCTCAGAAGTGTGCAACTTGTTCCCTGAGTTAGAAAACGTCGAGAAAAGTTCGTTTCTGCTAGCGCTGTGCTTCTACACATGTATTTGCTGAACGGTGAAAGCGCACAGTAATGCACTTTTCTCCCAGCAAATACACTGTTTCTAAGGAACTGGGAACACACTGAGGAGACACTTGTGGGAGCTACTGTGACAAAAACTGAGCTTCCCTACGCACAGGGAAGCAAGATAAATGCTGATTTCATCAAGCCCAGTTACATACTCAGAATCTGTACTACTGCGCAAATAGGCATGTCTCTTTAGGCAAAAAACTCATTTCTGACAAAGTTGCCCAAATGCATCTCAGAAGTGTGCAACTTGTTCCCTGAGTTAGAAAACGTCGAGAAAAGGTCGTTTCTGCTAGCGCTGTGCTTCTACACATGTATTTGCTGAACGGTGAAAGCGCGCAGTAATACACTTTTCTCCCAGCAAATACACTCTTTCTAAGGAAATGGGAACACACTGAGGAGACACTTGTGGGAGCTACTGTGACTAAAACTGAGCTTCCCTACGCACAGGGAAGCAAGAGAAATGCTGATTTCATCAAGCCCAGTTACATACTCAGAATCTGTACTACTGCGGAAATAGGCATGTCTTTTTAGGCAAAAAACTCATTTCTGACAAAGTTGCCCAAATGCATCTCAGAAGTGTGCAACTTGTTCCCTGAGTTAGAAAACGTCGAGAAACGGTCATATCTGCTAACGCTGTGCTTCTACACATGTATTTGCTGAATGGTGAAAGCGCACAGTAATGCACTTTCTCCCAGCAAATGCACTGTTTCTAAGGAACTGGGAACAGACTGAGGAGACAGTTGTGGGAGCTACTGTGACTAAAAGTGAGCTTCCCTACGCACAGGGAAGCAAGAGAAATGCTGATTTCATCAAGCCCAGTTACATACTCAGAATCTGTACTACTGCGCAAATAGGCATGTCTCTTTAGGCAAAAAACTCATTTCTGACAAAGTTGCCCAAATGCATCTCAGAAGTGTGCAACTTGTTCCCTGAGTAAGAAAACGTCGAGAAACGGTCGTTTCTGCTAGCGCTGTGCTTCTACACATGTATTTGCTGAACGTTGAAAGCGCACAGTAATGCACTTTTCTCCCAGCAAATACACTGTTTCTAAGGAAATGTGAACACACTGAGAAGACACTTGTGGGAGCTACTGTGACTAAAACTGAGTCTCTACGCACAGGGAAGCAAGAGAAATGCTGATTTCATCCAGCCCAGTTACATACTCAGAATCTGTACTACTGCGCAAATAGGCATGTCTCTGTAGGCAAAAACTCATTTCTGACAAAGTTGCCCAAATGCATCTCAGAAGTGTGCAACTTGTTCCCTGAGTTAGAAAACGTCGAGAAAAGTTCGTTTCTGCTAGCGCTGTGCTTCTACACATGTATTTGCTGAACGGTGAAAGCGCACAGTAATGCACTTTTCTCCCAGCAAATACACTGTTTCTAAGGAACTGGGAACACACTGAGGAGACACTTGTGGGAGCTACTGTGACAAAAACTGAGCTTCCCTACGCACAGGGAAGCAAGATAAATGCTGATTTCATCAAGCCCAGTTACATACTCAGAATCTGTACTACTGCGCAAATAGGCATGTCTCTTTAGGCAAAAAACTCATTTCTGACAAAGTTGCCCAAATGCATCTCAGAAGTGTGCAACTTGTTCCCTGAGTTAGAAAACGTCGAGAAAAGGTCGTTTCTGCTAGCGCTGTGCTTCTACACATGTATTTGCTGAACGGTGAAAGCGCACAGTAATGCACTTTTCTCCCAGCAAATACACTGTTTCTAAGGAAATGGGAACACACTGAGGAGACACTTGTGGGAGCTACTGTGACTAAAACTGAGCTTCCCTACGCACAGGGAAGCAAGAGAAATGCTGATTTCATCAAGCCCAGTTACATACTCAGAATCTGTACTACTGCGGAAATAGGCATGTCTTTTTAGGCAAAAAACTCATTTCTGACAAAGTTGCCCAAATGCATCTCAGAAGTGTGCAACTTGTTCCCTGAGTTAGAAAACGTCGAGAAACGGTCATATCTGCTAACGCTGTGCTTCTACACATGTATTTGCTGAATGGTGAAAGCGCACAGTAATGCACTTTCTCCCAGCAAATGCACTGTTTCTAAGGAACTGGGAACAGACTGAGGAGACAGTTGTGGGAGCTACTGTGACTAAAAGTGAGCTTCCCTACGCACAGGGAAGCAAGAGAAATGCTGATTTCATCAAGCCCAGTTACATACTCAGAATCTGTACTACTGCGCAAATAGGCATGTCTCTTTAGGCAAAAAACTCATTTCTGACAAAGTACCCAAATGCATCCCAGAAGTGTGCAACCTGTTCCCTGAGTTAGAAAACGTCGAGAAAAGGTCGTTTCTGCTAGCGCTGTGATTCTACACATGTATTTGCTGAACGGTGAAAGCGCACAGTAATGCACTTTTCTCCCAGCAAATACACTGTTTCTAAGGAAATGGGAACACACTGAGGAGACACTTGTGGGAGCTACTGTGACTAAAACTGAGCTTCCCTACGCACAGGGATGCAAGAGAAATGCTGATTTCATCAAGCCCAGTTACATACTCAGAATCTGTACTACTGCGCAAATAGGCATGTCTCTTTAGGCAAAAAACTCATTTCTGACAAAGTTGCCCAAATGCATCCCAGAAGTTTGCAACCTGTTCCCTGAGTTAGAAAACGTCGAGAAAAGGTCGTTTCTGCTCGCGATGTGATTCTACACATGTATTTGCTGAACGGTGAAAGCGCACAGTAATGCACTTTTCTCCCAGCAAATACACTGTTTCTATGGAAATGGGAACACACTGAGGAGACACTTGTGGGAGCTACTGTGACTAAAACTGAGCTTCCCTACGCACAGGGAAGCAAGAGAAATGCTGATTTCATCAAGCCCAGTTACATACTCAGAATCTGTACTACTGCGCAAATAGGCATGTCTCTGTAGGCAAACAACTCATTTCTGACAAAGTTGCCCAAATGCATCTCAGAAGTGTGCAACTTGTTCCCTGAGTTAGAAAACGTCGAGAAACGGTCGTTTCTGCTAGCGCTGTGCTTCTACACATGTATTTGCCAAACGGTGAAAGCGCACAGTAATGCACTTTTCTCCCAGCAAATACACTGTTTCTAAGGAAATGGGAACACACTGAGGAGACACTTGTGGGAGCTACTGTGACAAAAACTGAGCTTCCCTACGCACAGGGAAGCAAGATAAATGCTGATTTCATCAAGCCCAGTTACATACTCAGAATCTGTACTACTGCGCAAATAGGCATGTCTCTTTAGGCAAAAAACTCATTTTTGACAAAGTTGCCCAAATGCATCTCAGAAGTGTGCAACTTGTTCCCTGAGTTAGAAAACGTCGAGAAACGTTCGTTTCTGCTAGCGCTGTGCTTCTACACATGTATTTGCTGAACGGTGAAAGCGCACAGTAATGCACTTTTCTCCCAGCAAATACACTGTTTCTAAGGAAATGGGAACACACTGAGGAGACACTTGTGGGAGCTACTGTGACTAAAACTGAGCTTCCCTACGCACAGGGAAGCAAGAGAAATGCTGATTTCATCAAGCCCAGTTACATACTCAGAATCTGTACTACTGCGCAAATAGGCATGTCTCTTTAGGCAAAAAACTCATTTCTGACAAAGTTGCGCAAATGCATCCCAGAAGTGTGCAACCTGTTCCCTGAGTTAGAAAACGTCGAGAAAAGGTCGTTTCTGCTAGCGATGTGATTCTACACATGTATTTGCTGAACGGTGAAAGCGCACAGTAATGCACTTTTCTCCCAGCAAATACACTGTTTCTAAGGAAATGGGAACAAACTGAGGAGACACTTGTGGGAGCTACTGTGACTAAAACTGAGCTTCCCTACGCACAGGGAAGCAAGAGAAATGCTGATTTCATCAAGCCCAGTTACATACTCAGAATCTGTACTACTGCGGAAATAGGCATGTCTTTTTAGGCAAAAAACTCATTTCTGACAAAGTTGCCCAAATGCATCTCAGAAGTGTGCAACTTGTTCCCTGAGTTAGAAAACGTCGAGAAACGGTCGTTTCTGCTAGCGCTGTGCTTCTACACATGTATTTGCCAAACGGTGAAAGCGCACAGTAATGCACTTTTCTCCCAGCAAATACACTGTTTCTAAGGAAATGGGAACACACTGAGGAGACACTTGTGGGAGCTACTGTGACAAAAACTGAGCTTCCCTACGCACAGGGAAGCAAGATAAATGCTGATTTCATCAAGCCCAGTTACATACACAGAATCTGTACTACTGCGCAAATAGGCATGTCTCTTTAGGCAAAAAACTCATTTTTGACAAAGTTGCCCAAATGCATCTCAGAAGTGTGCAACTTGTTCCCTGAGTTAGAAAACGTCGAGAAACGGTCTTTTCTGCTAGCGCTGTGCTTCTACACATGTATTTGCTGAACGGTGAAAGCGCACAGTAATGCACTTTTCTCCCAGCAAATACACTGTTTCTAAGGAAATGGGAACACACTGAGGAGACACTTGTGGGAGCTACTGTGACTAAAACTGAGCTTCCCTACGCACAGGGATGCAAGAGAAATGCTGATTTCATCAAGCCCAGTTACATACTCAGAATCTGTACTACTGCGCAAATAGGCATGTCTCTTTAGGCAAAAAACTCATTTCTGACAAAGTTGCCCAAATGCATCCCAGAAGTGTGCAACCTGTTCCCTGAGTTAGAAAACGTCGAGAAAAGGTCGTTTCTGCTAGCGATGTGATTCTACACATGTATTTGCTGAACGGTGAAAGCGCACAGTAATGCAATTTTCTCCCAGCAAATACACTGTTTCTAAGGAAATGGGAACAAACTGAGGAGACACTTGTGGGAGCTACTGTGACTAAAACTGAACTTGCCTACGCACAGGGAAGCAAGAGAAATGCTGATTTCATCAAGCCCAGTTACATACTCAGAATCTGTACTACTGCGCAAATAGGCATGTCTCTTTAGGCAAAAAACTCATTTCTGACAAAGTTGCCCAAATGCATCTCAGAAGTGTGCAACTTGTTCCCTGAGTTAGAAAACGTCGAGAAACGGTCGTTTCTGCTAGCGCTGTGCTTCTACACATGTATTTGCTGAACGTTGAAAGCGCACAGTAATGCACTTTTCTCCCAGCAAATACACTGTTTCTAAGGAAATGTGAACACACTGAGAAGACACTTGTGGGAGCTACTGTGACTAAAACTGAGTCTCTACGCACAGGGAAGCAAGAGAAATGCTGATTTCATCCAGCCCAGTTACATACTCAGAATCTGTACTACTGCGCAAATAGGCATGTCTCTTTAGGCAAAAAACTCATTTCTGACAAAGTTGCCCAAATGCATCTCAGAAGTGTGCAACTTGTTCCCTGAGTTAGAAAACGTCGAGAAAAGGTCGTTTCTGCTAGCGATGTGATTCTACACATGTATTTGCTGAACGGTGAAAGCGCACAGTAATGCACTTTTCTCCCAGCAAATACACTGTTTCTAAGGAAATGGGAACACACTGAGGAGACACTTGTGGGAGCTACTGTGACTAAAACTGAGCTTCCCTACGCACAGGGAAGCAAGAGAAATGCTGATTTCATCAAGCCCAGTTACATACTCAGAATCTGTACTACTGCGCAAATAGGCATGTCTCTGTAGGCAAAAAACTCATTTCTGACAAAGTTGCCCAAATGCATCCCAGAAGTGTGCAACCTGTTCCCTGAGTTAGAAAACGTCGAGAAACGTTCGTTTCTGCTAGCGCTGTGCTTCTACACATGTATTTGCTGAACGGTGAAAGCGCACAGTAATGCACTTTTCTCCCAGCAAATACACTGTTTCTAAAGAACTGGGAACACACTGAGGAGACACTTGTGGGAGCTACTGTGACAAAAACTGAGCTTCTCTACGCACAGGGAAGCAAGATAAATGCTGATTTCATCAAGCCCAGTTACATACTCAGAATCTGTACTACTGCGCAAATAGGCATGTCTCTTTAGGCAAAAAACTCATTTCTGACAAAGTTGCCCAAATACATCTCAGAAGTGTGCAACTTGTTCCCTGAGTTAGAAAACGTCGAGAAAAGGTCGTTTCTGCTAGCGCTGTGCTTCTACACATGTATTTGCTGAACGGTGAAAGCGCACAGTAATGCACTTTTCTCCCAGCAAATACACTGTTTCTAAGGAAATGGGAACACACTGAGGAGACACTTGTGGGAGCTACTGTGACTAAAACTGAGCTTCCCTATGCACAGGGAAGCAAGAGAAATGCTGATTTCATCAAGCCCAGTTACATACTCAGAATCTGTACTACTGCGCAAATAGGCATGTCTCTTTAGGCAAAAAACTCATTTCTGACAAAGTTGCCCAAATGCATCCCAGAAGAGTGCAACCTGTTCCCTGAGTTAGAAAACGTCGAGAAAAGGTCGTTTCTGCTAGCGCTGTGATTCTACACATGTATTTGCTGAACGGTGAAAGCGCACAGTAATGCACTTTTCTCCCACCAAATACACTGTTTCTAAGGAAATGGGAACACACTGAGGAGACACTTGTGGGAGCTACTGTGACTAAAACTGAGCTTCCCTACGCACAGGGATGCAAGAAAAATGCTGATTTCATCAAGCCCAGTTACATACTCAGAATCTGTACTACTGCGCAAATAGGCATGTCTCTTTAGGCAAAAACCTCATTTCTGACAAAGTTGCCCAAATGCATCTCAGAAGTGTGCAACTTGTTCCCTGAGTTAGAAAACATCGAGAAATGGTCGTTTCTGCTAGCGCTGTGCTTCTACACATGTATTTGCTGAACGGTGAAAGCGCACAGTAATGCACTTTTCTCCCAGCAAATACACTGTTTCTAAGGAAATGGGAACACACTGAGGAGACACTTGTGGGAGCTACTGTGACTAAACCTGAGCTTCCCTATGCACAGGGAAGCAAGAGAAATGCTGATTTCATCAAGCCCAGTTACATATTCAGAATCTGTACTACTGCGCAAATAGGCATGTCTCTTTAGGCAAAAAACTCATTTCTGACAAAGTTGCCCAAATGCATCTCAGAAGTGTGCAACTTGTTCCCTGAGTTAGAAAACGTCGAGAAACGGTCGTTTCTGCTAGCGCTGTGCTTCTACACATGTATTTGCTGAACGGTGAAAGCGCACAGTAATGCACTTTTCTCCCAGCAAATACACTGTTTCTAAGGAAATGGGAACACACTGAGGAGACACTTGTGGGAGCTACTGGGACTAAAACTGAGCTTCCCTACGCACAGGGAAGCAAGAGAAATGCTGATTTCTTCAAGCCCAGTTACATACTCAGAATCTGTACTACTGCGCAAATAGGCATGTCTCTTTAGGCAAAAAACTCATTTCTGACAAAGTTGCCCAAATGCATCTCAGAAGTGTGCAACTTGTTCCCTGAGTTAGAAAACGTCGAGAAACGTTCGTTTCTGCTAGCGCTGTGCTTCTACACATGTATTTGCTGAACGGTGAAAGCGCACAGTAATGCACTTTTCTCCCAGCAAATACACTGTTTCTAAGGAAATGGGAACACACTGAGGAGACACTTGTGGGAGCTACTGTGACTAAACCTGAGCTTCCCTACGCACAGGGAAGCAAGAGAAATGCTGATTTCATCAAGCCCAGTTACATACTCAGAATCTGTACTACTGCGCAAATAGGCATGTCTCTTTAGGCAAAAACCTCATTTCTGACAAAGTTGCCCAAATGCATCTCAGAAGTGTGCAACTTGTTCCCTGAGTTAGAAAACGTCGAGAAACGGTCGTTTCTGCTAGCGGTGTGCTTCTACACATGTATTAGCTGAACGGTGAAAGCGCACAGTAATGCACTTTTCTCCCAGCAAATACACTGTTTCTAAGGAAATGGGAACACACTGAGGAGACACTTGTGGGAGCTACTGTGACTACAACTGAGCTTCCCTACGCACAGGGAAGCAAGAGAAATGCTGATTTCATCAAGCCCAGTTACATACTCAGAATCTGTACTACTGCGCAAATAGGCATGTCTCTTTAGGCAAAAAACTCATTTCTGACAAAGTTGCCCAAATGCATCTCAGAAGTGTGCAATTTGTTCCCTGAGTTAGAAAACGTCGAGAAACGGTCGTTTCAGCTAGCGCTGTGCTTCTACACATGTATTTGCTGAACGGTGAAAGCGCACAGTAATGCACTTTTCTCCCAGCAAATACACTGTTTCTAAGGAAATGAGAACACACTGAGGAGACACTTGTGGGAGCTACTGTGACTAAAACTGAGCTTCCCTACGCACAGGGAAGCAAGAGAAATGCTGATTTCATCAAGCCCAGTTACATACTCAGAATCTGTACTACTGCGCAAACAGGCATGTCTCTTTAGGCAAAAAACTCATTTCTGACAAAGTTGCCCAAATGCATCTCAGAAGTGTGCAACCTGTTCCCTGAGTTATAAAACGTCGAGAAACGGTCATATCTGCTAGCGCTGTGCTTCTACACATGTATTTGCAGAACGGTGAAAGCGCACAGTAATGCACTTTTCTCCCAGCAAATACACTGTGTCTAAGGAAATGAGAACACACTGAGGAGACACTTGTGGGAGCTACTGTGACTAAAACTGAGCTTCCCTACACACAGGGAAGCAAGAGAAATGCTGATTTCATCAAGCCCAGTTACATACTCAGAATCTGTACTACTGCGCATATAGGCATGTCTCTTTAGGCAAAAAAATCATTTCTGACAAAGTTGCCCAAATGCATCCCAGAACTGTGCAACTTGTTCCCTGAGTTAGAAAACGTCGAGAAACTGTCGTTTCTGCTAGCGCTGTGCTTCTACACATGTATTTGCTGAACGGAGAAAGCGCACAGTAATGCACTTTTCTCCCACCAAATACAGTGTTTCTAAGGAAATGGGAACACACTGAGGAGACACTTGTGGGAGCTACTGTGACTAAAACTGAGCTTCCCTACACACAGGGAAGCAAGAGAAATGCTGATTTCATCAAGCCCAGTTACATACTTGGAATCTGTACTACTGCGCAAATAGGCATGTCTCTGTAGGCAAAAAACTCATTTCTGACGAAGTTGCCCAAATGCATCTCAGAAGTGTGCAACCTGTTCCCTGAGTTAGAAAACGTCGAGAAACGGGCGTTTCTGCTAGCGCTGTGCTTCTACACATGTATTTGCTGAACGGTGAAAGCGCACAGTAATGCACTTTTCTCCCAGCAAATACACTGTGTCTAAGGAAATGGGAACACACTGAGGAGACACTTGTGGGAGCTACTGTGACTAAAACTGAGCTTCCCTACACACAGGGAAGCAAGAGAAATGCTGACTTCATCAAGCCCAGTTACATCCTCAGAATCTGTACTATTGCGCATATAGGCATGTCTCTTTAGGCAAAAAACTCATTTCTGACAAAGTTGCCCAAATGCATCTCAGAACTGTGCAACTTGTTCCCTGAGTTAGAAAACGTCGAGAAAAGGTCGTTTCTGCTAGCGCTGTGCTTCTACACATGTATTTGCTGAACGGAGAAAGCGCACAGTAATGCACTTTTCTCTCAGCAAATACAGTGTTTCTAAGGAAATGGGAACACACTGAGGAGACACTTGTGGGAGCTACTGTGACTAAAACTGAGCTTCCCTACGCACAGGGAAGCAAGAGAAATGCTGATTTCATCAAGCCCAGTTACATACTCAGAATCTGTACTACTGCGCAAATAGGCATGTCTCTTTAGGCAAAAAACTCATTTCTGACAAAGTTGCCCAAATGCATCTCAGAACTGTGCAACTTGTTCCCTGAGTTAGAAAACGTCGAGAAACGGTCGTTTCTGCTAGCGCTGTGCTTCTACACATGTATTTGCTGAACGGTGAAAGTGCACAGTAATGCACTTTTCTCCCAGCAAATACACTGTTTCTAAGGAAATGGGAACACACTGAGGAGACACTTGTGGGAGCTACTGTGACTAAAACTGAGCTTCCCTACGCACAGGGAAGCAAGAGAAATGCTGATTTCATCAAGCCCAGTTACATACTCAGAATCTGTACTACTGCGCAAATAGGCATGTCTCTTTAGGCAAAAGACTCATTTCTGACAAAGTTGCCCAAATGCATCTCAGAAGTGTGCAACTTGTTCCCTGAGTTAGAAAACGTCGAGAAATGGTCGGTTCTGCTAGCGCTGTGCTTCTACACATGTATTTGCTGAACGGTGAAAGTGCACAGTAATGCACTTTTCTCCCAGCAAATACACTGTTTCTAAGGAAATGGGAACACACTGAGGAGACACTTGTGGGAGCTACTGTGACTAAAACTGAGCTTCCCAACGCACAGGGAAGCAAGAGAAATGCTGATTTCATCAAGCCCAGTTACATACTCAGAATCTGTACTACTGCGCAAATAGGCATGTCTCTTTAGGCAAAAAACTCATTTCTGACAAAGTTGCCCAAATGCATCTCAGAAGTGTGCAACTTGTTCCCTGAGTTAGAAAACGTCGAGAAACGGTCGTTACTGCTAGCGCTGTGCTTCTACACATGTATTTGCTGAACGGAGAAAGCGCACAGTAATGCACTTTTCTCCAAGCTAATACAGTGTTTCTAAGGAAATGGGAACACACTGAGGAGACACTTGTGGGAGCTACTGTGACTAAACCTGAGCTTCCCTACGCACAGGGAAGCAAGAGAAATGCTGATTTCATCAAGCCCAGTTACATACTCAGAATCTGTACTACTGCGCAAATAGGCATGTCTCTTTAGGCAAAAAATTCATTTCTGACAAAGTTGCCCAAATGCATCCCAGAAGTGTGTAACCTGTTCCCTGAGTTAGAAAACGTCGAGAAAAGGTCGTTTCTGCTAGCGATGTGATTCTCCACATGTATTTGCTGAACGGTGAAAGCGCACAGTAATGCACTTTTCTCCCAGCAAATACACTGTTTCTAAGGAAATGGGAACAAACTGAGGAGACACTTGTGGGAGCTACTGTGACTAAAACTTAGCTTCCCTACGCACAGGGAAGCAAGAGAAATGCGAAACGTTCGTTTCTGCTAGCACTGTGGTTCTACACATGTATTTGCTGAACGGTGAAAGTGCACAGTAATGCACTTTTCTCCCAGCAAATACACTGTTTCTAAGGAAATGGGAACACACTGAGGAGACACTTGTGAGAACTACTTTGACTAAAACTGAGCTTCCCTACGCACAGGGAAGCAAGAGAAATGCTGATTTCAAAAAGCCCAGTTACATACTCAGAATCTGTACTACTGCGCAAATAGGCATGTCTCTGTAGGCAAAAAACTCATTTCTGACAAAGTTGCCCAAATGCATCTCAGAAGTGTGCAACTTGTTCCCTGAGTTAGAAAACGTCGAGAAACGTTCGTTTCTGCTAGCGCTGTGCTTCTACACATGTATTTGCTGAACGGGGAAAGCGCACAGTAATGCAATTTTCTCCCAGCAAATACACTGTTTCTAAGGAAATGGGAACACACTGAGGAGACACTTGTGGGAGCTACTGTGACTAAAACTGAGCTTCCCTACGCACAGGGAAGCAAGAGAAATGCTGATTTCATCCAGCCCAGTTACATACGCAGAATCTGTACTACTGCGCAAATAGGCATGAATCTGTAGGCAAAAAACTAATTTCTGACAAAGTTGCCCAAATGCATCTCAGAAGTGTGCAACTTGTTCCCTGAGTTAGAAAACGTCGAGAAATGGTCGTTTCTGCTAGCGCTGTGCTTCTACACATGTATTTGCTGAACGGTGAAAGTGCACAGTAATGCACTTTTCTCCCAGCAAATACACTGTTTCTAAGGAAATGGGAACACACTGAGGAGACACTTGTGGGAGCTACTGTGACTAAAACTGAGCTTCCCTACGCACAGGGAAGCAAGAGAAATGCTGATTTCATCAAGCCCAGTTACATACTCAGAATCTGTACTACTGCGCAAATAGGCATGTCTCTTTAGGCAAAAAACTCATTTCTGACAAAGTTGCCCAAATGCATCTCAGAAGTGTGCAACTTGTTCCCTGAGTTAGAAAACGTCGAGAAACGGTCGTTACTGCTAGCGCTGTGCTTCTACACAAGTATTTGCTGAACGGAGAAAGCGCACAGTAATGCACTTTTCTCCCAGCTAATACAGTGTTTCTAAGGAAATGGGAACACACTGAGGAGACACTTGTGGGAGCTACTGTGACTAAACCTGAGCTTCCCTACGCACAGGGAAGCAAGAGAAATGCTGATTTCATCAAGCCCAGTTACATACTCAGAATCTGTACTACTGCGCAAATAGGCATGTCTCTTTAGGCAAAAAACTCATTTCTGACAAAGTTGCCCAAATGCATCCCAGAAGTGTGCAACCTGTTCCCTGAGTTAGAAAACGTCGAGAAAAGGTCGTTTCTGCTAGCGATGTGATTCTCCACATGTATTTGCTGAACGGTGAAAGCGCACAGTAATGCACTTTTCTCCCAGCAAATACACTGTTTCTAAGGAAATGGGAACAAACTGAGGAGACACTTGTGGGAGCTACTGTGACTAAAACTTAGCTTCCCTACGCACAGGGAAGCAAGAGAAATGCGAAACGTTCGTTTCTGCTAGCACTGTGGTTCTACACATGTATTTGCTGAACGGTGAAAGTGCACAGTAATGCACTTTTCTCCCAGCAAATACACTGTATCTAAGGAAATGGGAACACACTGAGGAGACACTTGTGAGAACTACTTTGACTAAAACTGAGCTTCCCTACGCACAGGGAAGCAAGAGAAATGCTGATTTCAAAAAGCCCAGTTACATACTCAGAATCTGTACTACTGCGCAAATAGGCATGTCTCTGTAGGCAAAAAACTCATTTCTGACAAAGTTGCCCAAATGCATCTCAGAAGTGTGCAACTTGTTCCCTGAGTTAGAAAACGTCGAGAAACGTTCGTTTCTGCTAGCGCTGTGCTTCTACACATGTATTTGCTGAACGGGGAAAGCGCACAGTAATGCAATTTTCTCCCAGCAAATACACTGTTTCTAAGGAAATGGGAACACACTGAGGAGACACTTGTGGGAGCTACTGTGACTAAAACTGAGCTTCCCTACGCACAGGGAAGCAAGAGAAATGCTGATTTCATCCAGCCCAGTTACATACGCAGAATCTGTACTACTGCGCAAATAGGCATGAATCTGTAGGCAAAAAACTAATTTCTGACAAAGTTGCCAAAATGCATCTCAGAAGTGTGCAACTTGTTCCCTGAGTTAGAAAACGTCGAGAAACGGTTGTTTCTGCTAGCGCTGTGCTTCTACACATGTATTTGCTGAACGGTGAAAGCGCACAGTAATGCACTTTTCTCCCAGCAAATACACTGTTTCTAAGGAAATGGGAACACACTGAAGAGACACTTGTGGGAGCTACTGTGACTAAAACTGAGCTTCCCTACGCACAGGGAAGCAAGAGAAATGCTGATTTCATCAAGCCCAGTTACATACTCAGAATCTGTACTACTGCGCAAATAGGCATGTCTCTGTTGGCAAAAAACTCATTTCTGACAAAGTTGCCCAAATGCAACTCAGAAGTGTGCAACTTGTTCCCTGAGTTAGAAAACGTCGAGAAACGTTCGTTTCTGCTAGCGCTGTGCTTCTACACATGTATTTGCTGAACGGTGAAAGCGCACAGTAATGCACTTTTCTCCCAGCAAATACACTGTTTCTAAGGAACTGGGAACACACTGAGGAGACACTTGTGGGAGCTACTGTGACTAAAACTGAGCTTCCCTACGCACAGGGAAGCAAGAGAAATGCTGATTTCATCAAGCCCAGTTACATACTCAGAATCTGTACTACTGCGCAAATAGGCATGTCTCTGTAGGCAAAAAACTCATTTCTGACAAAGTTGCCCAAATGCATCTCAGAAGTGTGCAACTTGTTCCCTAAATTAGAAAACGTTGAGAAACGTTCGTTTCTGCCAGCGCTGTGCTTCTACACATGTATTTGCTGAACGGTGAAAGCGCACAGTAATGCACTTTTGTCCCAGCAAATACACTGTTTCAAAGGAAATGGGAACACACTGAGGAGACACTTGTGGGAGCTACTGTGACTAAAACTGAGCTTCCCTACGCACAGGGAAGCAAGAGAAATGCTGATTTCATCAAGCCCAGTTACATACTCAGAATCTGTACTACTGCGCAAATAGGCATGCCTCTGTAGGCAAAAAACTCATTTCTGACAAAGATGCCCAAATGCATCTCAGAAGTGTGCAACTTGTTCCCTGAGTTAGAAAACGTCGAGAAACGTTCGTTTCTGCTAGCACTGTGGTTCTACACATGTATTTGCTGAACGGTGAAAGCGCACAGTAATGCACTTTTCTCCCAGCAAATACACTGTTTCTAAGGAAATGGGAACACACTGAGGAGACACTTGTGAGAACTACTTTGACTAAAACTGAGCTTCCCTACGCACAGGGAAGCAAGAGAAATGCTGATTTCATCCAGCCCAGTTACATACTCAGAATCTGTACTACTGCGCAAATAGGCATGTCTCTGTAGGCAAAAAACTCATTTCTGACAAAGTTGCCCAAATGCATCTCAGAAGTGTGCAACTTGTTCCCTGAGTTAGAAAACGTCGAGAAACTTTCGTTTCTGCTAGCGCTGTGCTTCTACACATGTATTTGCTGAACGGTGAAAGCGCACAGTAATGCACTTTTCTCCCAGCAAATACACTGTTTCTAAGGAAATGGGAACACACTGAGGAGACACTTGTGGGAGCTACTGTGACTAAAACTGAGCTTCCCTACGCACAGGGAAGCAAGAGAAATGCTGATTTCATCCAGCCCAGTTACATACTCAGAATCTGTACTACTGTGCAAATAGGCATGTCTCTGTAGGCAAAAAACTCATTTCTGACACAGTTGCCCAAATGCATCTCAGAAGTGTGCAACTTGTTCCCTGAGTTAGAAAACATCGAGAAACGTTCGTTTCTCCTAGCGCTGTGCTTCTACACATGTATTTGCTGAACGGTGAAAGCGCACAGTAATGCACTTTTCTCCCAGCAAATACACTGTTTCTAAGGAACTGGGAACACACTGAGGAGACACTTGTGGGAGCTACTGTGATTAAAACTGAGCTTCCCTACGCACAGGGAAGCAAGAGAAATGCTGATTTCATCAAGCCCAGTTACATACTCAGAATCTGTACTACTGCGCAAATAGGCATGTCTCTGTAGGCAAAAAACTCATTTCTGACAAAGTTGCCCAAATGCATCTCAGAAGTGTGCAACTTGTTCCCTGAGTTAGAAAACGTCGAGAAACGTTCGTTTCTGCTAGCGCTGTGCTTCTACACATGTATTTGCTGAACGGAGAAAGCGCACAGTAATGCACTTTTCTCCCAGCTAATACAGTGTTTCTAAGGAAATGGGAACACACTGAGGAGACACTTGTGGGAGCTACTGTGACTAAACCTGAGCTTCCCTACGCACAGGGAAGCAAGAGAAATGCTGATTTCATCAAGCCCAGTTACATACTCAGAATCTGTACTACTGCGCAAATAGGCATGTCTCTTTAGGCAAAAAACTCATTTCTGACAAAGTTGCCCAAATGCATCCCAGAAGTGTGCAACCTGTTCCCTGAGTTAGAAAACGTCGAGAAAAGGTCGTTTCTGCTAGCGATGTGATTCTCCACATGTATTTGCTGAACGGGGAAAGCGCACAGTAATGCACTTTTCTCCCAGCAAATACACTGTTTCTAAGGAAATGGGAACAAACTGAGGAGACACTTGTGGGAGCTACTGTGACTAAAACTTAGCTTCCCTACGCACAGGGAAGCAAGAGAAATGCGAAACGTTCGTTTCTGCTAGCACTGTGGTTCTACACATGTATTTGCTGAACGGTGAAAGTGCACAGTAATGCACTTTTCTCCCAGCAAATACACTGTTTCTAAGGAAATGGGAACACACTGAGGAGACACTTGTGAGAACTACTTTGACTAAAACTGAGCTTCCCTACGCACAGGGAAGCAAGAGAAATGCTGATTTCAAAAAGCCCAGTTACATACTCAGAATCTGTACTACTGCGCAAATAGGCATGTCTCTGTAGGCAAAAAACTCATTTCTGACAAAGTTGCCCAAATGCATCTCAGAAGTGTGCAACTTGTTCCCTGAGTTAGAAAACGTCGAGAAACGTTCGTTTCTGCTAGCGCTGTGCTTCTACACATGTATTTGCTGAACGGGGAAAGCGCACAGTAATGCAATTTTCTCCCAGCAAATACACTGTTTCTAAGGAAATGGGAACACACTGAGGAGACACTTGTGGGAGCTACTGTGACTAAAACTGAGCTTCCCTACGCACAGGGAAGCAAGAGAAATGCTGATTTCATCCAGCCCAGTTACATACGCAGAATCTGTACTACTGCGCAAATAGGCATGAATCTGTAGGCAAAAAACTAATTTCTGACAAAGTTGCCCAAATGCATCTCAGAAGTGTGCAACTTGTTCCCTGAGTTAGAAAACGTCGAGAAATGGTCGTTTCTGCTAGCGCTGTGCTTCTACACATGTATTTGCTGAACGGTGAAAGTGCACAGTAATGCACTTTTCTCCCAGCAAATACACTGTTTCTAAGGAAATGGGAACACACTGAGGAGACACTTGTGGGAGCTACTGTGACTAAAACTGAGCTTCCCAACGCACAGGGAAGCAAGAGAAATGCTGATTTCATCAAGCCCAGTTACATACTCAGAATCTGTACTACTGCGCAAATAGGCATGTCTCTTTAGGCAAAAAACTCATTTCTGACAAAGTTGCCCAAATGCATCTCAGAAGTGTGAAACTTGTTCCCTGAGTTAGAAAACGTCGAGAAACGGTCGTTACTGCTAGCGCTGTGCTTCTACACATGTATTTGCTGAACGGAGAAAGCGCACAGTAATGCACTTTTCTCCCAGCTAATACAGTGTTTCTAAGGAAATGGGAACACACTGAGGAGACACTTGTGGGAGCTACTGTGACTAAACCTGAGCTTCCCTACGCACAGGGAAGCAAGAGAAATGCTGATTTCATCAAGCCCAGTTACATACTCAGAATCTGTACTACTGCGCAAATAGGCATGTCTCTTTAGGCAAAAAACTCATTTCTGACAAAGTTGCCCAAATGCATCCCAGAAGTGTGCAACCTGTTCCCTGAGTTAGAAAACGTCGAGAAAAGGTCGTTTCTGCTAGCGATGTGATTCTCCACATGTATTTGCTGAACGGTGAAAGCGCACAGTAATGCACTTTTCTCCCAGCAAATACACTGTTTCTAAGGAAATGGGAACAAACTGAGGAGACACTTGTGGGAGCTACTGTGACTAAAACTTAGCTTCCCTACGCACAGGGAAGCAAGAGAAATGCGAAACGTTCGTTTCTGCTAGCACTGTGGTTCTACACATGTATTTGCTGAACGGTGAAAGTGCACAGTAATGCACTTTTCTCCCAGCAAATACACTGTTTCTAAGGAAATGGGAACACACTGAGGAGACACTTGTGAGAACTACTTTGACTAAAACTGAGCTTCCCTACGCACAGGGAAGCAAGAGAAATGCTGATTTCAAAAAGCCCAGTTACATACTCAGAATCTGTACTACTGCGCAAATAGGCATGTCTCTGTAGGCAAAAAACTCATTTCTGACAAAGTTGCCCAAATGCATCTCAGAAGTGTGCAACTTGTTCCCTGAGTTAGAAAACGTCGAGAAACGTTCGTTTCTGCTAGCGCTGTGCTTCTACACATGTATTTGCTGAACGGTGAAAGCGCACAGTAATGCACTTTTCTCCCAGCAAATACACTGTTTCTAAGGAAATGGGAACACACTGAAGAGACACTTGTGGGAGCTACTGTGACTAAAACTGAGCTTCCCTACGCACAGGGAAGCACGAGAAATGCTGATTTCATCAAGCCCAGTTACATACTCAGAATCTGTACTACTGCGCAAATAGGCATGTCTCTGTAGGCAAAAAACTCATTTCTGACAAAGTTGCCCAAATGCATCTCAGAAGTGTGCAACTTGTTCCCTAAATTAGAAAACGTTGAGAAACGTTCGTTTCTGCCAGCGCTGTGCTTCTACACATGTATTTGCTGAACGGTGAAAGCGCACAGTAATGCACTTTTGTCCCAGCAAATACACTGTTTCAAAGGAAATGGGAACACACTGAGGAGACACTTGTGGGAGCTACTGTGACTAAAACTGAGCTTCCCTACGCACAGGGAAGCAAGAGAAATGCTGATTTCATCAAGCCCAGTTACATACTCAGAATCTGTACTACTGCGCAAATAGGCATGCCTCTGTAGGCAAAAAACTCATTTCTGACAAAGATGCCCAAATGCATCTCAGAAGTGTGCAACTTGTTCCCTGAGTTAGAAAACGTCGAGAAACGTTCGTTTCTGCTAGCACTGTGGTTCTACACATGTATTTGCTGAACGGTGAAAGCGCACAGTAATGCACTTTTCTCCCAGCAAATACACTGTTTCTAAGGAAATGGGAACACACTGAGGAGACACTTGTGAGAACTACTTTGACTAAAACTGAGCTTCCCTACGCACAGGGAAGCAAGAGAAATGCTGATTTCATCCAGCCCAGTTACATACTCAGAATCTGTACTACTGCGCAAATAGGCATGTCTCTGTAGGCAAAAAACTCATTTCTGACAAAGTTGCCCAAATGCATCTCAGAAGTGTGCAACTTGTTCCCTGAGTTAAAAAACGTCGAGAAACTTTCGTTTCTGCTAGCGCTGTGCTTCTACACATGTATTTGCTGAACGGTGAAAGCGCACAGTAATGCACTTTTCTCCCAGCAAATACACTGTTTCTAAGGAAATGGGAACACACTGAGGAGACACTTGTGGGAGCTACTGTGACTAAAACTGAGCTTCCCTACGCACAGGGAAGCAAGAGAAATGCTGATTTCATCCAGCCCAGTTACATACTCAGAATCTGTACTACTGTGCAAATAGGCATGTCTCTGTAGGCAAAAAACTCATTTCTGACACAGTTGCCCAAATGCATCTCAGAAGTGTGCAACTTGTTCCCTGAGTTAGAAAACATCGAGAAACGTTCGTTTCTCCTAGCGCTGTGCTTCTACACATGTATTTGCTGAACGGTGAAAGCGCACAGTAATGCACTTTTCTCCCAGCAAATACACTGTTTCTAAGGAACTGGGAACACACTGAGGAGACACTTGTGGGAGCTACTGTGATTAAAACTGAGCTTCCCTACGCACAGGGAAGCAAGAGAAATGCTGATTTCATCAAGCCCAGTTACATACTCAGAATCTGTACTACTGCGCAAATAGGCATGTCTCTGTAGGCAAAAAACTCATTTCTGACAAAGTTGCCCAAATGCATCTCAGAAGTGTGCAACTTGTTCCCTGAGTTAGAAAACGTCGAGAAACGTTCGTTTCTGCTAGCGCTGTGCTTCTACACATGTATTTGCTGAACGGTGAAAGCGCACAGTAATGCGCTTTTCTCCCAGCAAATACACTGTTTCTAAGGAAATGGGAACACACTGTAGAGACACTTGTGGGAGCTACTGTGACTAAAACTGAGCTTCCCTACGCACAGGGAAGCAAGAGAAATGCTGATTTCATCAAGCCCAGTTACATACTAAGAATCTGTACTACTGCGCAAATAGGCATGTCTCTGTTATCAAAAAACTCATTTCTGACAAAGTTGCCCAAATGCATCTCAGAAGTGTGCAACTTGTTCCCTGAGTTAGAAAACGTCGAGAAACGTTCGTTTCTGCTAGCACTGTGGTTCTACACATGTATTTGCTGAACGGTGAAAGTGCACAGTAATGCACTTTTCTCCCAGCAAATACACTGTTTCTAAGGAAATGGGAACACACTGAGGAGACACTTGTGAGAACTACTTTGACTAAAACTGAGCTTCCCTACGCACAGGGAAGCAAGAGAAATGCTGATTTCATCCAGCCCAGTTACATACTCAGAATCTGTACTACTGCGCAAATAGGCATGTCTCTGTAGGCAAAAAACTCATTTCTGACAAAGTTGCCCAAATGCATCTCAGAAGTGTGCAACTTGTTCCCTGAGTTAGAAAACGTCGAGAAACGTTCGTTTCTGCTAGCGCTGTGCTTCTACACATGTATTTGCTGAACGGGGAAAGCGCACAGTAATGCAATTTTCTCCCAGCAAATACACTGTTTCTAAGGAAATGGGAACACACTGAGGAGACACTTGTGGGAGCTACTGTGACTAAAACTGAGCTTCCCTACGCACAGGGAAGCAAGAGAAATGCTGATTTCATCCAGCCCAGTTACATACGCAGAATCTGTACTACTGTGCAAATAGGCATGTCTCTGTAGGCAAAAAACTCATTTCTGACAAAGTTGCCCAAATGCATCTCAGAAGTGTGCAACTTGTTCCCTGAGTTAGAAAACGTCGAGAAACGGTCGTTTCAGCTAGCGCTGTGCTTCTACACATGTATTTGCTGAATGGTGAAAGCACACAGTAATGCACTTTTCTCCCAGCAAATACACTGTTTCTAAGGGAATGGAAACACACTGAGGAGACACTTGTGGGAGCTACTGTGACTAAAACTGAGCTTCCCAACGCACAGGGAAGCAAGAGAAATGCTGATTTCATCAAGCCCAGTTACATACTCAGAATCTGTACTACTGCGCAAATAGGCATGTCTCTTTAGGCAAAAAACTCATTTCTGACAAAGTTGCCCAAATGCATCTCAGAAGTGTGCAACTTGTTCCCTGAGTTAGAAAACGTCGAGAAACGGTCGTTACTGCTAGCGCTGTGCTTCTACACATGTATTTGCTGAACGGAGAAAGCGCACAGTAATGCACTTTTCTCCCAGCTAATACAGTGTTTCTAAGGAAATGGGAACACACTGAGGAGACACTTGTGGGAGCTACTGTGACTAAACCTGAGCTTCCCTACGCACAGGGAAGCAAGAGAAATGCTGATTTCATCAAGCCCAGTTACATACTCAGAATCTGTACTACTGCGCAAATAGGCATGTCTCTTTAGGCAAAAAACTCATTTCTGACAAAGTTGCCCAAATGCATCCCAGAAGTGTGCAACCTGTTCCCTGAGTTAGAAAACGTCGAGAAAAGGTCGTTTCTGCTAGCGATGTGATTCTCCACATGTATTTGCTGAACGGTGAAAGCGCACAGTAATGCACTTTTCTCCCAGCAAATACACTGTTTCTAAGGAAATGGGAACAAACTGAGGAGACACTTGTGGGAGCTACTGTGACTAAAACTTAGCTTCCCTACGCACAGGGAAGCAAGAGAAATGCGAAACGTTCGTTTCTGCTAGCACTGTGGTTCTACACATGTATTTGCTGAACGGTGAAAGTGCACAGTAATGCACTTTTCTCCCAGCAAATACACTGTTTCTAAGGAAATGGGAACACACTGAGGAGACACTTGTGAGAACTACTTTGACTAAAACTGAGCTTCCCTACGCACAGGGAAGCAAGAGAAATGCTGATTTCAAAAAGCCCAGTTACATACTCAGAATCTGTACTACTGCGCAAATAGGCATGTCTCTGTAGGCAAAAAACTCATTTCTGACAAAGTTGCCCAAATGCATCTCAGAAGTGTGCAACTTGTTCCCTGAGTTAGAAAACGTCGAGAAACGTTCGTTTCTGCTAGCGCTGTGCTTCTACACATGTATTTGCTGAACGGGGAAAGCGCACAGTAATGCAATTTTCTCCCAGCAAATACACTGTTTCTAAGGAAATGGGAACACACTGAGGAGACACTTGTGGGAGCTACTGTGACTAAAACTGAGCTTCCCTACGCACAGGGAAGCAAGAGAAATGCTGATTTCATCCAGCCCAGTTACATACGCAGAATCTGTACTACTGCGCAAATAGGCATGAATCTGTAGGCAAAAAACTAATTTCTGACAAAGTTGCCAAAATGCATCTCAGAAGTGTGCAACTTGTTCCCTGAGTTAGAAAACGTCGAGAAACGGTTGTTTCTGCTAGCGCTGTGCTTCTACACATGTATTTGCTGAACGGTGAAAGCGCACAGTAATGCACTTTTCTCCCAGCAAATACACTGTTTCTAAGGAAATGGGAACACACTGAAGAGACACTTGTGGGAGCTACTGTGACTAAAACTGAGCTTCCCTACGCACAGGGAAGCAAGAGAAATGCTGATTTCATCAAGCCCAGTTACATACTCAGAATCTGTACTACTGCGCAAATAGGCATGTCTCTGTTGGCAAAAAACTCATTTCTGACAAAGTTGCCCAAATGCAACTCAGAAGTGTGCAACTTGTTCCCTGAGTTAGAAAACGTCGAGAAACGTTCGTTTCTGCTAGCGCTGTGCTTCTACACATGTATTTGCTGAACGGTGAAAGCGCACAGTAATGCACTTTTCTCCCAGCAAATACACTGTTTCTAAGGAACTGGGAACACACTGAGGAGACACTTGTGGGAGCTACTGTGACTAAAACTGAGCTTCCCTACGCACAGGGAAGCAAGAGAAATGCTGATTTCATCAAGCCCAGTTACATACTCAGAATCTGTACTACTGCGCAAATAGGCATGTCTCTGTAGGCAAAAAACTCATTTCTGACAAAGTTGCCCAAATGCATCTCAGAAGTGTGCAACTTGTTCCCTAAATTAGAAAACGTTGAGAAACGTTCGTTTCTGCCAGCGCTGTGCTTCTACACATGTATTTGCTGAACGGTGAAAGCACACAGTAATGCACTTTTGTCCCAGCAAATACACTGTTTCAAAGGAAATGGGAACACACTGAGGAGACACTTGTGGGAGCTACTATGACTAAAACTGAGCTTCCCTACGCACAGGGAAGCAAGAGAAATGCTGATTTCATCAAGCCCAGTTACATACTCAGAATCTGTACTACTGCGCAAATAGGCATGCCTCTGTAGGCAAAAAACTCATTTCTGACAAAGATGCCCAAATGCATCTCAGAAGTGTGCAACTTGTTCCCTGAGATAGAAAACGTCGAGAAACGTTCGTTTCTGCTAGCACTGTGGTTCTACACATGTATTTGCTGAACGGTGAAAGCGCACAGTAATGCACTTTTCTCCCAGCAAATACACTGTTTCTAAGGAAATGGGAACACACTGAGGAGACACTTGTGAGAACTACTTTGACTAAAACTGAGCTTCCCTACGCACAGGGAAGCAAGAGAAATGCTGATTTAATCCAGCCCAGTTACATACTCAGAATCTGTACTACTGCGCAAATAGGCATGTCTCTGTAGGCAAAAAACTCATTTCTGACAAAGTTGACCAAATGCATCTCAGAAGTGTGCAACTTGTTCCCTGAGTTAGAAAACGTCGAGAAACTTTCGTTTCTGCTAGCGCTGTGCTTCTACACATGTATTTGCTGAACGGTGAAAGCGCACAGTAATGCACTTTTCTCCCAGCAAATACACTGTTTCTAAGGAAATGGGAACACACTGAGGAGACACTTGTGGGAGCTACTGTGACTAAAACTGAGCTTCCCTACGCACAGGGAAGCAAGAGAAATGCTGATTTCATCCAGCCCAGTTACATACTCAGAATCTGTACTACTGTGCAAATAGGCATGTCTCTGTAGGCAAAAAACTCATTTCTGACACAGTTGCCCAAATGCATCTCAGAAGTGTGCAACTTGTTCCCTGAGTTAGAAAACATCGAGAAACGTTCGTTTCTCCTAGCGCTGTGCTTCTACACATGTATTTGCTGAACGGTGAAAGCGCACAGTAATGCACTTTTCTCCCAGCAAATACACTGTTTCTAAGGAACTGGGAACACACTGAGGAGACACTTGTGGGAGCTACTGTGATTAAAACTGAGCTTCCCTACGCACAGGGAAGCAAGAGAAATGCTGATTTCATCAAGCCCAGTTACATACTCAGAATCTGTACTACTGCGCAAATAGGCATGCCTCTGTAGGCAAAAAACTCATTTCTGACAAAGATGCCCAAATGCATCTCAGAAGTGTGCAACTTGTTCCCTGAGTTAGAAAACGTCGAGAAACGGTCGTTACTGCTAGCGCTGTGCTTCTACACATGTATTTGCTGAACGGAGAAAGCGCACAGTAATGCACTTATCTCCCAGCTAATACAGTGTTTCTAAGGAAATGGGAACACACTGAGGAGACACTTGTGGGAGCTACTGTGACTAAACCTGAGCTTCCCTACGCACAGGGAAGCAAGAGAAATGCTGATTTCATCAAGCCCAGTTACATACTCAGAATCTGTACTACTGCGCAAATAGGCATGTCTCTTTAGGCAAAAAACTCATTTCTGACAAAGTTGCCCAAATGCATCCCAGAAGTGTGCAACCTGTTCCCTGAGTTAGAAAACGTCGAGAAAAGGTCGTTTCTGCTAGCGATGTGATTCTCCACATGTATTTGCTGAACGGTGAAAGCGCACAGTAATGCACTTTTCTCCCAGCAAATACACTGTTTCTAAGGAAATGGGAACAAACTGAGGAGACACTTGTGGGAGCTACTGTGACTAAAACTTAGCTTCCCTACGCACAGGGAAGCAAGAGAAATGCGAAACGTTCGTTTCTGCTAGCACTGTGGTTCTACACATGTATTTGCTGAACGGTGAAAGTGCACAGTAATGCACTTTTCTCCCAGCAAATACACTGTTTCTAAGGAAATGGGAACACACTGAGGAGACACTTGTGAGAACTACTTTGACTAAAACTGAGCTTCCCTACGCACAGGGAAGCAAGAGAAATGCTGATTTCAAAAAGCCCAGTTACATACTCAGAATCTGTACTACTGCGCAAATAGGCATGTCTCTGTAGGCAAAAAACTCATTTCTGACAAAGTTGCCCAAATGCATCTCAGAAGTGTGCAACTTGTTCCCTGAGTTAGAAAACGTCGAGAAACGTTCGTTTCTGCTAGCGCTGTGCTTCTACACATGTATTTGCTGAACGGGGAAAGCGCACAGTAATGCAATTTTCTCCCAGCAAATACACTGTTTCTAAGGAAATGGGAACACACTGAGGAGACACTTGTGGGAGCTACTGTGACTAAAACTGAGCTTCCCTACGCACAGGGAAGCAAGAGAAATGCTGATTTCATCCAGCCCAGTTACATACGCAGAATCTGTACTACTGCGCAAATAGGCATGAATCTGTAGGCAAAAAACTAATTTCTGACAAAGTTGCCCAAATGCATCTCAGAAGTGTGCAACTTGTTCCCTGAGTTAGAAAACGTCGAGAAATGGTCGTTTCTGCTAGCGCTGTGCTTCTACACATGTATTTGCTGAACGGTGAAAGTGCACAGTAATGCACTTTTCTCCCAGCAAATACACTGTTTCTAAGGAAATGGGAACACACTGAGGAGACACTTGTGGGAGCTACTGTGACTAAAACTGAGCTTCCCTACGCACAGGGAAGCAAGAGAAATGCTGATTTCATCAAGCCCAGTTACATACTCAGAATCTGTACTACTGCGCAAATAGGCATGTCTCTGTAGGCAAAAAACTCATTTCTGACAAAGTTGCCCAAATGCATCTCAGAAGTGTGCAACTTGTTCCCTGAGTTAGAAAACGTCGAGAAACGTTCGTTTCTGCTAGCGCTGTGCTTCTACACATGTATTTGCTGAACGGTGAAAGCGCACAGTAATGCGCTTTTCTCCCAGCAAATACACTGTTTCTAAGGAAATGGGAACACACTGTAGAGACACTTGTGGGAGCTACTGTGACTAAAACTGAGCTTCCCTACGCACAGGGAAGCAAGAGAAATGCTGATTTCATCAAGCCCAGTTACATACTCAGAATCTGTACTACTGCGCAAATAGGCATGTCTCTGTAGGCAAAAAACTCATTTCTGACAAAGTTGCCCAAATGCATCTCAGAAGTGTGCAACTTGTTCCCTGAGTTAGAAAACGTCGAGAAACGTTCGTTTCTGCTAGCACTGTGGTTCTACACATGTATTTGCTGAACGGTGAAAGTGCACAGTAATGCACTTTTCTCCCAGCAAATACACTGTTTCTAAGGAAATGGGAACACACTGAGGAGACACTTGTGAGAACTACTTTGACTAAAACTGAGCTTCCCTACGCACAGGGAAGCAAGAGAAATGCTGATTTCATCCAGCCCAGTTACATACTCAGAATCTGTACTACTGCGCAAATAGGCATGTCTCTGTAGGCAAAAAACTCATTTCTGACAAAGTTGCCCAAATGCATCTCAGAAGTGTGCAACTTGTTCCCTGAGTTAGAAAACGTCGAGAAACGTTCGTTTCTGCTAGCGCTGTGCTTCTACACATGTATTTGCTGAACGGGGAAAGCGCACAGTAATGCAATTTTCTCCCAGCAAATACACTGTTTCTAAGGAAATGGGAACACACTGAGGAGACACTTGTGGGAGCTACTGTGACTAAAACTGAGCTTCCCTACGCACAGGGAAGCAAGAGAAATGCTGATTTCATCCAGCCCAGTTACATACGCAGAATCTGTACTACTGTGCAAATAGGCATGTCTCTGTAGGCAAAAAACTCATTTCTGACAAAGTTGCCCAAATGCATCTCAGAAGTGTGCAACTTGTTCCCTGAGTTAGAAAACATCGAGAAACGTTCGTTTCTCCTAGCGCTGTGCTTCTACACATGTATTTGCTGAACGGTGAAAGCGCACAGTAATTCACTTTTCTCCCAGCAAATACACTGTTTCTAAGGAAATGGGAACACACTGAGGAGACATTTGTGGGAGCAACTGTGACTAAAACTGAGCTTCCCTACGCACAGGGAAGCAAGAGAAATGCTGATTTCATCAAGCCCAGTTACATACTCAGAATCTGTACTACTGCGCAAATAGGCATGTCTCTTTAGGCAAAAAACTCATTTCTGACAAAGTTGCCCAAATGCATCTCAGAAGTGTGCAACTTGTTCCCTGAGTTAGAAAATGTCGAGAAACGGTCATTTCTGCTAGCGCTGTGCTTCTTCACATGTACTTGCTGAACGGTGAAAGCGCACAGTAATGCACTTTTCTCCCAGCAAATACACTGTTTCTAAGGAAATGGGAACACACTGAGGAGACACTTGGGGGAGCTACTGTGACTAAAACTGAGCTTCCCTACGCACAGGGAAGCAAGAGAAATGCTGATTTCATCAAGCCCAGTTACATACTCAGAATCTGTACTACTGCGCAAATAGGCATGTCTCTGTAGGCAAAAAACTCATTTCGGACAAAGTTGCCCAAATACATCTCAGAAGTGTGCAACTTGTTCCCTGTGTTAGAAAACGTCGAGAAACGGTCGTTTCTGCTAGCGCTGTGCTTCTACATATGTATTTGCTGAACGGTGAAAGCGCACAGTAATGCACTTTTCTCCCAGCAAATACACTGTTTCTAAGGAAATGGGAACACACTGAGGAGACATTTGTGGGAGCTACTCTGACTAAAACTGAGCTTCCCTACGCACAGGGAAGCAAGAGAAATGCTGATTTCATCAAGCCCAGTTACATACTCAGAATCTGTACTACTGCGCAAATAGGCATGTCTCTGTAGGCAAAAAACTCATTTCTGACGATGTTGCCCAAATGCATCTCAGAAGTGTGCAACTTGTTCCCTGAGTTAGAAAATGTCAAGAAAAGTTCGTTTCTGCTAGCGCTGTGCTTCTACACATGTATTTGCTGAACGGTGAAAGCGCACAGTAATGCACTTTTCTCCCAGCAAATACACTCTTTCTAAGGAAATGGGAACACACTGAGGAGACACTTGTGGGAGCTACTGTGACTAAAACTGAGCTTCCCTACGCACAGGGAAGCAAGAGAAATGCTGATTTCATCAAGCCCAGTTACATACTCAGAATCTGTACTACTGCGCAAATAGGCATGTCTCTGTAGGCAAAAAACTCATTTCTGACAAAGTTGCCCAAATGCATCTCAGAAGTGTGCAACTTGTTCCCTGAGTTAGAAAACGTCGAGAAACGTTCGTTTCTGCTAGCGCTGTGCTTCTACACATGTATTTGCTGAACGGTGAAAGCGCACAGTAATGCACTTTTCTCCCAGCAAATACACTGTTTCTAAGGAAATGGGAACACACTGAAGAGACACTTGTGGGAGCTACTGTGACTAAAACTGAGCTTCCCTACGCACAGGGAAGCACGAGAAATGCTGATTTCATCAAGCCCAGTTACATACTCAGAATCTGTACTACTGCGCAAATAGGCATGTCTCTGTAGGCAAAAAACTCATTTCTGACAAAGTTGCCCAAATGCATCTCAGAAGTGTGCAACTTGTTCCCTAAATTAGAAAACGTTGAGAAACGTTCGTTTCTGCCAGCGCTGTGCTTCTACACATGTATTTGCTGAACGGTGAAAGCGCACAGTAATGCACTTTTGTCCCAGCAAATACACTGTTTCAAAATAAATGGGAACACACTGAGGAGACACTTGTGGGAGCTACTGCGACTAAAACTGAGCTTCCCTACGCACAGGGAAGCAAGAGAAATGCTGATTTCATCAAGCCCAGTTACATACTCAGAATCTGTACTACTGCGCAAATAGGCATGCCTCTGTAGGCAAAAAACTCATTTCTGACAAAGATGCCCAAATGCATCTCAGAAGTGTGCAACTTGTTCCCTGAGTTAGAAAACGTCGAGAAACGTTCGTTTCTGCTAGCACTGTGGTTCTACACATGTATTTGCTGAACGGTGAAAGCGCACAGTAATGCACTTTTCTCCCAGCAAATACACTGTTTCTAAGGAAATGGGAACACACTGAGGAGACACTTGTGAGAACTACTTTGACTAAAACTGAGCTTCCCTACGCACAGGGAAGCAAGAGAAATGCTGATTTCATCCAGCCCAGTTACATACTCAGAATCTGTACTACTGCGCAAATAGGCATGTCTCTGTAGGCAAAAAACTCATTTCTGACAAAGTTGCCCAAATGCATCTCAGAAGTGTGCAACTTGTTCCCTGAGTTAGAAAACGTCGAGAAACTTTCGTTTCTGCTAGCGCTGTGCTTCTACACATGTATTTGCTGAACGGTGAAAGCGCACAGTAATGCACTTTTCTCCCAGCAAATACACTGTTTCTAAGGAAATGGGAACACACTGAGGAGACACTTGTGGGAGCTACTGTGACTAAAACTGAGCTTCCCTACGCACAGGGAAGCAAGAGAAATGCTGATTTCATCCAGCCCAGTTACATACTCAGAATCTGTACTACTGTGCAAATAGGCATGTCTCTGTAGGCAAAAAACTCATTTCTGACACAGTTGCCCAAATGCATCTCAGAAGTGTGCAACTTGTTCCCTGAGTTAGAAAACATCGAGAAACGTTCGTTTCTCCTAGCGCTGTGCTTCTACACATGTATTTGCTGAACGGTGAAAGCGCACAGTAATGCACTTTTCTCCCAGCAAATACACTGTTTCTAAGGAACTGGGAACACACTGAGGAGACACTTGTGGGAACTACTGTGATTAAAACTGAGCTTCCCTACGCACAGGGAAGCAAGAGAAATGCTGATTTCATCAAGCCCAGTTACATACTCAGAATCTGTACTACTGCGCAAATAGGCATGTCTCTGTAGGCAAAAAACTCATTTCTGACAAAGTTGCCCAAATGCATCTCAGAAGTGTGCAACTTGTTCCCTGAGTTAGAAAACGTCGAGAAACGTTCGTTTCTGCTAGCGCTGTGCTTCTACACATGTATTTGCTGAACGGTGAAAGCGCACAGTAATGCGCTTTTCTCCCAGCAAATACACTGTTTCTAAGGAAATGGGAACACACTGTAGAGACACTTGTGGGAGCTACTGTGACTAAAACTGAGCTTCCCTACGCACAGGGAAGCAAGAGAAATGCTGATTTCATCAAGCCCAGTTACATACTCAGAATCTGTACTACTGCGCAAATAGGCATGTCTCTGTAGGCAAAAAACTCATTTCTGACAAAGTTGCCCAAATGCATCTCAGAAGTGTGCAACTTGTTCCCTGAGTTAGAAAACGTCGAGAAACGTTCGTTTCTGCTAGCACTGTGGTTCTACACATGTATTTGCTGAACGGTGAAAGTGCACAGTAATGCACTTTTCTCCCAGCAAATACACTGTTTCTAAGGAAATGGGAACACACTGAGGAGACACTTGTGAGAACTACTTTGACTAAAACTGAGCTTCCCTACGCACAGGGAAGCAAGAGAAATGCTGATTTCATCCAGCCCAGTTACATACTCAGAATCTGTACTACTGCGCAAATAGGCATGTCTCTGTAGGCAAAAAACTCATTTCTGACAAAGTTGCCCAAATGCATCTCAGAAGTGTGCAACTTGTTCCCTGAGTTAGAAAACGTCGAGAAACGTTCGTTTCTGCTAGCGCTGTGCTTCTACACATGTATTTGCTGAACGGGGAAAGCGCACAGTAATGCAATTTTCTCCCAGCAAATACACTGTTTCTAAGGAAATGGGAACACACTGAGGAGACACTTGTGGGAGCTACTGTGACTAAAACTGAGCTTCCCTACGCACAGGGAAGCAAGAGAAATGCTGATTTCATCCAGCCCAGTTACATACGCAGAATCTGTACTACTGTGCAAATAGGCATGTCTCTGTAGGCAAAAAACTCATTTCTGACAAAGTTGCCCAAATGCATCTCAGAAGTGTGCAACTTGTTCCCTGAGTTAGAAAACATCGAGAAACGTTCGTTTCTCCTAGCGCTGTGCTTCTACACATGTATTTGCTGAACGGTGAAAGCGCACAGTAATTCACTTTTCTCCCAGCAAATACACTGTTTCTAAGGAAATGGGAACACACTGAGGAGACATTTGTGGGAGCAACTGTGACTAAAACTGAGCTTCCCTACGCACAGGGAAGCAAGAGAAATGCTGATTTCATCAAGCCCAGTTACATACTCAGAATCTGTACTACTGCGCAAATAGGCATGTCTCTTTAGGCAAAAAACTCATTTCTGACAAAGTTGCCCAAATGCATCTCAGAAGTGTGCAACTTGTTCCCTGAGTTAGAAAATGTCGAGAAACGGTCATTTCTGCTAGCGCTGTGCTTCTTCACATGTACTTGCTGAACGGTGAAAGCGCACAGTAATGCACTTTTCTCCCAGCAAATACACTGTTTCTAAGGAAATGGGAACACACTGAGGAGACACTTGGGGGAGCTACTGTGACTAAAACTGAGCTTCCCTACGCACAGGGAAGCAAGAGAAATGCTGATTTCATCAAGCCCAGTTACATACTCAGAATCTGTACTACTGCGCAAATAGGCATGTCTCTGTAGGCAAAAAACTCATTTCGGACAAAGTTGCCCAAATACATCTCAGAAGTGTGCAACTTGTTCCCTGTGTTAGAAAACGTCGAGAAACGGTCGTTTCTGCTAGCGCTGTGCTTCTACATATGTATTTGCTGAACGGTGAAAGCACACAGTAATGCACTTTTCTCCCAGCAAATACACTGTTTCTAAGGAAATGGGAACACACTGAGGAGACATTTGTGGGAGCTACTCTGACTAAAACTGAGCTTCCCTACGCACAGGGAAGCAAGAGAAATGCTGATTTCATCAAGCCCAGTTACATACTCAGAATCTGTACTACTGCGCAAATAGGCATGTCTCTGTAGGCAAAAAACTCATTTCTGACGATGTTGCCCAAATGCATCTCAGAAGTGTGCAACTTGTTCCCTGAGTTAGAAAATGTCGAGAAAAGTTCGTTTCTGCTAGCGCTGTGCTTCTACACATGTATTTGCTGAACGGTGAAAGCGCACAGTAATGCACTTTTCTCCCAGCAAATACACTGTTTCTAAGGAAATGGGAACACACTGAGGAGACACTTGTGGGAGCTACTGTGACTAAAACTGAGCTTCCCTACGCACAGGGAAGCAAGAGAAATGCTGATTTCATCAAGCCCAGTTACATACTCAGAATCTGTACTACTGCGCAAATAGGCATGTCTCTGTAGGCAAAAAACTCATTTCTGACAAAGTTGCCCAAATGCATCTCAGAAGTGTGCAACTTGTTCCCTGAGTTAGAAAACGTCGAGAAACGGTCGTTTCAGCTAGCGCTGTGCTTCTACACATGTATTTGCTGAACGGTGAAAGCGCACAGTAATGCACTTTTGTCCCAGCAAATTCACTGTTTCTAAGGAAATGGGAACACACTGAGGAGACACTTGTGGGAGCTACTGTGACTAAAACTGAGCTTCCCTACGCACAGGGAAGCAAGATAAATGCTGATTTCATCAAGCCCAGTTACATACTCAGAATCTGTACTACTGCGCAAATAGGCATGTCTCTGTAGGTAAAAAACTAATTTCTGACAAAGTTGCCCTAATGCAACTCAGAAGTGTGCAACTTGTTCCCTGAGTTAGAAAACGTCGAGAAATGTTCGTTTCTGCTAGCGCTGTGCTTCTACACATGTATTTGCTGAACGGTGAAAGCGCACAGTAATGCACTTTTCTCCCAGCAAATACACTGTTTCTAAGGAACTGGGAACACACTGAGGAGACACTTGTGGGAGCTACTGTGATTAAAACTGAGCTTCCCTACGCACAGGGAAGCAAGAGAAATGCTGATTTCATCAAGCCCAGTTACATACTCAGAATCTGTACTACTGCGCAAATAGGCATGTCTCTGTAGGCAAAAAACTCATTTCTGACAAAGTTGCCCAAATGCATCTCAGAAGTGTGCAACTTGTTCCCTGAGTTAGAAAACGTCGAGAAACGTTCGTTTCTGCTAGCGCTGTGCTTCTACACATGTATTTGCTGAACGGTGAAAGGGCACAGTAATGCACTTTTCTCCCAGCAAATACACTGTTTCTAAGGAAATGGGAACACACTGAGGAGACACTTGTGGGAGCTACTGTGACTAAAACTGAGCTTCCCTACGCACAGGGAAGCAAGAGAAATGCTGATTTCATCAAGCCCAGTTACATACTCAGAATCTGTACTACTGCGCAAATAGGCATGTCTCTGTAGGCAAAAAAATCATTTCTGACAAAGTTGCCCAAATGCATCTCAGAAGTGTGCAACTTGTTCCCTAAATTAGAAAACGTCGAGAAACGTTCGTTTCTGCCAGCGCTGTGCTTCTACACATGTATTTGCTGAACGGTGAAAGCGCACAGTAATGCACTTTTGTCCCAGCAAATACACTGTTTCTCAGGAAATGGGAACACACTGAGGAGACACTTGTGGGAGCTACTGAGACTAATACTGAGCTTCCCTACACACAGGGAAGCAAGAGAAATGCTGATTTCATCCAGCCCAGTTACATACGCAGAATCTGTACTACTGTGCAAATAGGCATGTCTCTGTAGGCAAAAAACTCATTTCTGACAAAGTTGCCCAAATGCATGTCAGAAGTGTGCAACTTGTTCCCTGAGTTAGAAAACATCGTGAAACGTTCGTTTCTCCTAGCGCTGTGCTTCTACACATGTATTTGCTGAACGGTGAAAGCGCACTGTAATTCACTTTTCTCCCAGCAAATACACTGTTTCTAAGGAAATGGGAACACACTGAGGAGACATTTGTGGGAGCAACTGTGACTAAAACTGAGCTTCCCTACGCACAGGGAAGCAAGAGAAATGCTGATTTCATCAAGCCCAGTTACATACTCAGAATCTGTACTACTGCGCAAATAGGCATGTCTCTGTAGGCAAAAAACTCATTTCTGACAAAGTTGCCCAAATGCATCTCAGAAGTGTGCAACTTGTTCCCTGAGTTAGAAAATGTCGAGAAACGGTCATTTCTGCTAGCGCTGTGCTTCTTCACATGTACTTGCTGAACGGTGAAAGCGCACAGTAATGCACTTTTCTCCCAGCAAATACACTGTTTCTAAGGAAATGGGAACACACTGAGGAGACACTTGGGGGAGCTACTGTGACTAAAACTGAGCTTCCCTACGCACAGGGAAGCAAGAGAAATGCTGATTTCATCAAGCCCAGTTACATACTCAGAATCTGTACTACTGCGCAAATAGGCATGTCTCTGTAGGCAAAAAACTCATTTCGGACAAAATTGCCCAAATACATCTCAGAAGTGTGCAACTTGTTCCCTGTGTTAGAAAACGTCGAGAAACGGTCGTTTCTGCTAGCGCTGTGCTTCTACACATGTATTTGCTGAACGGTGAAAGCACACAGTAATGCACTTTTCTCCCAGCAAATACACTGTTTCTAAGGAAATGGGAACACACTGAGGAGACATTTGTGGGAGCTACTGTGACTAAAACTGAGCTTCCCTACGCACAGGGAAGCAAGAGAAATGCTGATTTCATCAAGCCCAGTTACATACGCAGAATCTGTACTACTGTGCAAATAGGCATGTCTCTGTAGGCAAAAAACTCATTTCTGACAAAGTTGCCCAAATGCATGTCAGAAGTGTGCAACTTGTTCCCTGATTTAGAAAACATCGTGAAACGTTCGTTTCTCCTAGCGCTGTGCTTCTACACATGTACTTGCTGAACGGTGAAAGCGCACAGTAATGCACTTTTCTCCCAGCAAATACACTGTTTCTAAGGAAATGGGAACACACTGAGGAGACACTTGGGGGAGCTACTGTGACTAAAACTGAGCTTCCCTACGCACAGGGAAGCAAGAGAAATGCTGATTTCATCAAGCCCAGTTACATACTCAGAATCTGTACTACTGCGCAAATAGGCATGTCTCTGTAGGCAAAAAACTCATTTCGGACAAAGTTGCCCAAATGCAACTCAGAAGTGTGCAACTTGTTCCCTGAGTTAGAAAACGTCGAGAAATGTTCGTTTCTGCTAGCGCTGTGCTTCTACACATGTATTTGCTGAACGGTGAAAGCGCACAGTAATGCACTTTTCTCCCAGCAAATACACTGTTTCTAAGGAACTGGGAACACACTGAGGAGACACTTGTGGGAGCTACTGTGATTAAAACTGAGCTTCCCTACGCACAGGGAAGCAAGAGAAATGCTGATTTCATCAAGCCCAGTTACATACTCAGAATCTGTACTACTGCGCAAATAGGCATGTCTCTGTAGGCAAAAAACTCATTTCTGACAAAGTTGCCCAAATGCATCTCAGAAGTGTGCAACTTGTTCCCTGAGTTAGAAAACGTCGAGAAACGGTCGTTTCTGCTAGCGCTGTGCTTCTACACATGTATTTGCTGAACGGTGAAAGGGCACAGTAATGCACTTTTCTCCCAGCAAATACACTGTTTCTAAGGAAATGGGAACACACTGAAGAGACACTTGTGGGAGCTACTGTGACTAAAACTGAGCTTCCCTACGCACAGGGAAGCAAGAGAAATGCTGATTTCATCAAGCCCAGTTACATACTCAGAATCTGTACTACTGCGCTAATAGGCATGTCTCTGTAGGCAAAAAACTCATTTCTGACAAAGTTGCCCAAATGCATCTCAGAAGTGTGCAACTTGTTCCCTAAATTAGAAAACGTCGAGAAACGTTCGTTTCTGCCAGCGCTGTGCTTCTACACATGTATTTGCTGAACGGTGAAAGCGCACAGTATTGCACTTTTGTCCCAGCAAATACACTGTTTCTAAGGAAATGGGAACACACTGAGGAGGACTTGTGGGAGCTACTGTGACTAAAACTGAGCTTCCCTACGCACAGGGAAGCAAGAGAAATGCTGATTTCATCAAGCCCAGTTACATACTCAGAATCTGTACTACTGCGCAAATAGGCATGTCTCTGTAGGCAAAAAACTCATTTCTGACAAAAATGCCCAAATGCATCTCAAAAGTGTGCAACTTGTTCCCTGAGTTAGAAAACGTCGAGAAACGTTCGTTTCTGCTAGCACTGTGGTTCGACACATGTATTTGCTGAACGGTGAAAGTGCACAGTAATGCACTTTTCTCCCAGCAAATACACTGTTTCTAAGGAAATGGGAACACACTGAGGAGACACTTGTGAGAACTACTTTGACTAAAACTGAGCTTCCCTATGCACAGGGAAGCAAGAGAAATGCTGATTTCATCCAGCCCAGTTACATACTCAGAATCTGTACTACTGCGCAAATAGGCATGTCTCTGTAGGCAAAAAACTCATTTCTGACAAAGTTGCCCAAATGCATCTCAGAAGTGTGCAACTTGTTCCCTGAGTTAGAAAACGTCGAGAAACGTTCGTTTCTGCTAGCGCTGTGCTTCTACACATGTATTTGCTGAACGGTGAAAGCGCACAGTAATGCAATTTTCTCCCAGCAAATACACTGTTTCTAAGGAAATGGGAACACACTGAGGAGACACTTGTGGGAGCTACTGTGACTAAAACTGAGCTTCCCTACGCACAGGGAAGCAAGAGAAATGCTGATTTCATCAAGCCCAGTTACATACTCAGAATCTGTACTACTGCGCAAATAGGCATGTCTCTGTAGGCAAAAAACTCATTTCTGACAAAGTTGCCCAAATGCATCTCAGAAGTGTGCAACTTGTTCCCTGAGTTAGAAAACATCGAGAAACGTTCGTTTCTCCTAGCGCTGTGCTTCTACACATGTATTTGCTGAACGGTGAAAGCGCACAGTAATTCACTTTTCTCCCAGCAAATACACTGTTTCTAAGGAAATGGGAACACACTGAGGAGACACTTGTGGGAGCTACTGTGACTAAAACTGAGCTTCCCTACGCACAGGGAAGCAAGAGAAATGCTGATTTCATCAAGCCCAGTTACATACTCAGAATCTGTACTACTGCGCAAATAGGCATGTCTCTGTAGGCAAAAAACTCATTTCTGACAAAGTTGCCCAAATGCATCTCAGAAGTGTGCAACTTGTTCCCTGAGTTAGAAAACGTCGAGAAACGGTCGTTTCTGCTAGCGCTGTGCTTCTACACATGTACTTGCTGAACGGTGAAAGCGCACAGTAATGCACTTTTCTCCCAGCAAATACACTGTTCCTAAGGAAATGGGAACACACTGAGGAGACACTTGGGGGAGCTACTGTGACTAAAACTGAGCTTCCCTACGCACAGGGAAGCAAGAGAAATGCTGATTTCATCAAGCCCAGTTACATACTCAGAATCTGTACTACTGCGCAAATAGGCATGTCTCTGTAGGCAAAAAACTCATTTCGGACTAAGTTGCCCAAATGCATCTCAGAAGTGTGCAACTTGTTCCCTGTGTTAGAAAACGTCGAGAAACGGTCTTTTCTGCTAGCGCTGTGCTTCTACACATGTACTTGCTGCACGGTGAAAGTGCACAGTAATGCACTTTTCTCCCAGCAAATACACTGTTTCTAAGGAAATGGGAACACACAGAGGAGACATTTGTTGGGGCTACTGTGACTAAAACTGAGCTTCCCTACACACAGGGAAGCAAGAGAAATGCTGATTTCATCAAGCCCAGTTACATACTCAGAATCTGTACTACTGCGCAAATAGGCATGTCTCTGTAGGCAAAAAACTCATTTCTGTCAATGTTGCCCAAATGCAACTCAGAAGTGTGCAACTTGTTCCCTGAGTTAGAAAACGTCGAGAAACGTTCATTTCTGCTAGCGCTGTGCTTCTACACATGTATTTGCTGAACGGTGAAAGCGCACAGTAATTCACTTTTCTCCCAGCAAATACACTGTTTCTAAGGAAATGGGAACACACTGAGGAGACATTTGTGGGAGCAACTGTGACTAAAACTGAGCTTCCCTACGCACAGGGAAGCAAGAGAAATGCTGATTTCATCAAGCCCAGTTACATACTCAGAATCTGTACTACTGCGCAAATAGGCATGTCTCTGTAGGCAAAAAACTCATTTCTGACAAAGTTGCCCAAATGCATCTCAGAAGTGTGCAACTTGTTCCCTGAGTTAGAAAATGTCGAGAAACGGTCATTTCTGCTAGCGCTGTGCTTCTTCACATGTACTTGCTGAACGGTGAAAGCGCACAGTAATGCACTTTTCTCCCAGCAAATACACTGTTTCTAAGGAAATGGGAACACACTGAGGAGACACTTGGGGGAGCTACTGTGACTAAAACTGAGCTTCCCTACGCACAGGGAAGCAAGAGAAATGCTGATTTCATCAAGCCCAGTTACATACTCAGAATCTGTACTACTGCGCAAATAGGCATGTCTCTGTAGGCAAAAAACTCATTTCGGACAAAGTTGCCCAAATACATCTCAGAAGTGTGCAACTTGTTCCCTGTGTTAGAAAACGTCGAGAAACGGTCGTTTCTGCTATCGCTGTGCTTCTACACATGTATTTGCTGAACGGTGAAAGCACACAGTAATGCACTTTTCTCCCAGCAAATACACTGTTTCTAAGGAAATGGGAACACACTGAGGAGACATTTGTGGGAGCTACTGTGACTAAAACTGAGCTTCCCTACGCACAGGGAAGCAAGAGAAATGCTGATTTCATCAAGCCCAGTTACATACTCAGAATCTGTACTACTGCGCAAATAGGCATGTCTCTGTAGGCAAAAAACTCATTTCTGACAAAGTTGCCCAAATGCATCTCAGAAGTGTGCAACTTGTTCCCTGAGTTAGAAAACGTCGAGAAACGGTCGTTTCAGCTAGCGCTGTGCTTCTACACATGTATTTGTTGAACGGTGAAAGCGCACAGTAATGCACTTTTCTCCCAGCAAATACACTGTTTCTAAGGACATGGGAACACACTGAGGAGACACTTGTGGGAGCTACTGTGACTAAAACTGAGCTTCCCTACGCACAGGGAAGCAAGAGAAATGCTGATTTCATCAAGCCCAGTTAGATACTCAGAATCTGTACTACTGCGCAAATAGGCATGTCTCTGTAGGCAAAAAACTAATTTCTGACAAAGTTGCCCAAATGCAACTCAGAAGTGTGCAACTTGTTCCCTGAGTTAGAAAACGTCAAGAAATGTTCTTTTCTGCTAGCGCTGTGCTTCTACACATGTATTTGCTGAACGGTGAAAGCGCACAGTAATGCACTTTTCTCCCAGCAAATACACTGTTTCTAAGGAACTGGGAACACACTGAGGAGACACTTGTGGGAGCTACTGTGATTAAAACTGAGCTTCCCTACGCACAGGGAAGCAAGAGAAATGCTGATTTCATCAAGCCCAGTTACATACTCAGAATCTGTACTACTGCGCAAATAGGCATGTCTCTGTAGGCAAAAAACTCATTTCTGACAAAGTTGCCCAAATGCATCTCAGAAGTGTGCAACTTGTTCCCTGAGTTAGAAAACGTCGAGAAACGTTCGTTTCTACTAGCGCTGTGCTTCTACACATGTATTTGCTGAACGGTGAAAGGGCACAGTAATGCACTTTTCTCCCAGCAAATACACTGTTTCTAAGGAAATGGGAACACACTGAAGAGACACTTGTGGGAGCTACTGTGACTAAAACTGAGCTTCCCTACGCACAGGGAAGCAAGAGATATGCTGATTTCATCAAGCCCAGTTACATACTCAGAATCTGTACTACTGCGCTAATAGGCATGTCTCTGTAGGCCAAAAACTCATTTCTGACAAAGTTGCCCAAATGCATCTCAGAAGTGTGCAACTTGTTCCCTAAATTAGAAAACGTCGAGAAACGTTCGTTACTGCCAGCGCTGTGCTTCTACACATGTATTTGCTGAACGGTGAAAGCGCACAGTATTGCACTTTTGTCCCAGCAAATACACTGTTTCTAAGGAAATGGGAACACACTGAGGAGGACTTGTGGGAGCTACTGTGACTAAAACTGAGCTTCCCTACGCACAGGGAAGCAAGATAAATGCTGATTTCATCAAGCCCAGTTACATACTCAGAATCTGTACTACTGCGCAAATAGGCATGTCTCTTTAGGCAAAAAACTCATTTCTGACAAAGATGCCAAATGCATCTCAGAAGTGTGCAACTTGTTCCCTGAGTTAGAAAACATCGAGAAACGTTCGTTTCTGCTAGCACTGTGGTTCGACACATGTATTTGCTGAACGGTGAAAGTGCACAGTAATGCACTTTTCTCCCAGCAAATACACTGTTTCTAAGGAAATGGGAACACACTGAGGAGACACTTGTGAGAACTACTTTGACTAAAACTGAGCTTCCCTACGCACAGGGAAGCAAGAGAAATGCTGATTTCATCCAGCCCAGTTACATACTCAGAATCTGTACTACTGCGCAAATAGGCATGTCTCTGTAGGCAAAAAACTCATTTCTGACAAAGTTGCCCAAATGCATCTCAGAAGTGTGCAACTTGTTCCCTGAGTTAGAAAACGTCGAGAAACGTTCGTTTCTGCTAGCGCTGTGCTTCTACACATGTATTTGCTGAACGGTGAAAGCGCACAGTAATGCAATTTTCTCCCAGCAAATACACTGTTTCTAAGGAAATGGGAACACACTGAGGAGACACTTGTGGGAGCTACTGTGACTAAAACTGAGGTTCCCTACGCACAGGGAAGCAAGAGAAATGCTGATTTCATCCAGCCCAGTTACATACTCAGAATCTGTACTCCTGTGCAAATAGGCATGTCTCTGTAGGCAAAAAACTCATTTCTGACAAAGTTGCCCAAATGCATCTCAGAAGTGTGCAACTTGTTCCCTGAGTTAGAAAACATCGAGAAACGTTCGTTTCTCCAGGCGCTGTGCTTCTACACATGTATTTGCTGAACGGTGAAAGCGCACAGTAATTCACTTTTCTCCCAGCAAATACACTGTTTCTAAGGAAATGGGAACACACTGAGGAGACACTTGTGGGAGCTACTGTGACTAAAACTGAGCTTCCCTACGCACAGGGAAGCAAGAGAAATGCTGATTTCATCAAGCCCAGTTACATACTCAGAATCTGTACTACTGCGCAAATAGGCATGTCTCTGTAGGCAAAAAACTCATTTCTGACAAAGTTGCCCAAATGCATCTCAGAAGTGTGCAACTTGTTCCCTGAGTTAGAAAACGTCGAGAAACGGTCGTTTCTGCTAGCGCTGTGCTTCTACACATGTACTTGCTGAACGGTGAAAGCGCACAGTAATGCACTTTTCTCCCAGCAAATACACTGTTCCTAAGGAAATGTGAACACACTGAGGAGACACTTGGGGGAGCTACTGTGACTAAAACTGAGCTTCCCTACGCACAGGGAAGCAAGAGAAATGCTGATTTCATCAAGCCCAGTTACATACTCAGAATCTGTACTACTGCGCAAATAGGCATGTCTCTGTAGGCAAAAAACTCATTTCGGACTAAGTTGCCCAAATGCATCTCAGAAGTGTGCAACTTGTTCCCTGTGTTAGAAAACGTCGAGAAACGGTCTTTTCTGCTAGCGCTGTGCTTCTACACATGTACTTGCTGCACGGTGAAAGTGCACAGTAATGCACTTTTCTCCCAGCAAATACACTGTTTCTAAGGAAATGGGAACACACAGAGGAGACATTTGTGGGGGCTACTGTGACTAAAACTGAGCTTCCCTACGCACAGGGAAGCAAGAGAAATGCTGATTTCATCAAGCCCAGTTACATACTCAGAATCTGTACTACTGCGCAAATAGGCATGTCTCTGTAGGCAAAAAACTCATTTCTGTCAATGTTGCCCAAATGCAACTCAGAAGTGTGCAACTTGTTCCCTGTGTTAGAAAACGTCGAGAAACGGTCGTTTCTGCTAGCGCTGTGCTTCTACACATGTATTTGCTGAACGGTGAAAGCGCAGAGTAATGCACTTTTCTCCCAGCAAATACACTGTTTCTGAGGAACTGGGACCACACTGTGGAGACACTTGTGGGAGCTGCTGTGACTAAAACTGAGCTTCCCTATGCACAGGGAAGCAAGAGAAATGCTGATTTCATCAAGCCCAGTTACATACTCAGAATCTGTACTACTGCGCAAATAGGCATGTCTCTGTAGGCAAAAAACTCATTTCTGACAAAGTTGCCCAAATGCATCTCAGAAGTGTGCAACTTGTTCCCTGAGTTAGAAAACGTCGAGAAACGTTCGTTTCTGCTAGCGCTGTGCTTCTACACATGTATTTGCTGAACGGTGAAAGCGCACAGTAATGCACTTTTCTCCCAGCAAATACACTGTTTCTAAGGAACTGGGAACACACTGAGGAGACACTTGTGGGAGCTACTGTGACTAAAACTGAGCTTCCCTACGCACAGGGAAGCAAGAGAAATGCTGATTTCATCAAGCCCAGTTACATACTCAGAATCTGTACTACTGCGCAAATAGGCATGTCTCTGTAGGCAAAAAACTCATTTCTGACAAAGTTGCCCAAATGCATCTCAGAAGTGTGCAACTTGTTCCCTGAGTTAGAAAACGTCGAGAAACGGTTATATCTGCTAGCGCTGTGCTTCTACACATGTATTTGCTGAACGGTGAAAGCGCACAGTAATGCACTTTTCTCCCAGCAAATACAGTTTCTAAGGAAATGGGAACACACTGAGGAGACACTTGTGGGAGCTACTGTGACTAAAACTGAGCTTCCCTACGCACAGGGAAGCAAGAGAAATGCTGATTTCATCAAGCCCAGTTACATACTCAGAATCTGTACTACTGCACAAATAGGCATGTCTCTTTAGGCAAAAAACTCATTTCTGACAAAGTTGCCCAAATGCATCTCAGAAGTGTGCAACTTGTTCCCTGAGTTAGAAAACATCGAGAAACGGTCATATCTGCTAAAGCTGTGCTTCTACACATGTATTTGCTGAACGGTGAAAGCGCACAGTAATGCACTTTTCTCCCAGCAAATACACTGTTTCTAAGGAAATGGGAACACACTGAGGAGACACTTTTGGGAGCTACTGTGACTAAAACTGAGCTTCCCTACGCACAGGGAAGCAAGAGAAATGCTGATTTCATCCAGCCCAGTTACATACTCAGAATCTGTACTACTGCGCAAATAGGCATGTCATTGTAGGCAAAAAACTCATTTCTGACAATGTTGCCCAAATGCATTTCAGAAGTGTGCAACTTGTTCCCTGAGTTAGAAAACGTCGAGAAACGTTCGTTTCTGCTAGCGCTGTGCTTCTACACATGTATTTGCTGAACGGTGAAAGCGCACAGTAATGCACTTTTCTCCCAGCAAATACACTGTTTCTAAGAAAATAAGAACACACTGAGGAGACACTTGTGGGAGCTACTGTGACTAAAACTGAGCTTCCCTACGCACAGGGAAGGAAGAGAAATGCTGATTTCATCAAGCCCAGTTACATACTCAGAATCTGTATTACTGCGCAAATAGGCAAAAAACTCATTTCTGACAAAGTTGCCCAAATGCATCTCAGAAGTGTGCAACTTGTTCCCTGAGTTAGAAAACGTCGAGAAACGTTCGTTTCTGCCAGCGCTGTGCTTCTACACATGTATTTGCTGAACGGTGAAAGCACACAGTAATGCACTTTTCTCCCAGCAAATACACTGTTTCTAAGGAAATGGGAACACACTGAGGAGACACTTGTGGGAGCTACTGTGACTAAAACTGAGCTTCCCTACCCACAGGGAAGCAAGAGAAATGCTGATTTCATCAAGCCCAGTTACATACTCAGAATCTGTACTACTGCGCAAATAGGCATGTCTCTTTAGGCAAAAAACTCATTTCTGACAAAGTTGCCCAAATGCATCTCAGAAGTGTGCAACTTGTTCCCTGAGTTAGAAAACATCGAGAAACGGTCATATCTGCTAAAGCTGTGCTTCTACACATGTATTTGCTGAACGGTGAAAGCGCACAGTAATGCACTTTTCTCCCAGCAAATACACTGTTTCTAAGGAAATGGGAACACACTGAGGAGACACTTGTGGGAGCTACTGTGACTAAAACTGAGCTTCCCTACGCACAGGGAAGCAAGAGAAATGCTGATTTCATCAAGCCCAGTTACATACTCAGAATCTGTACTACGGCTCAAATAGGCATGTCTCTTTAGGCAAAAAACTCATTTCTGACAAAGTTGCCCAAATGCATCTCAGAAGTGTGCAACTTGTTCCCTGAGTTAGAAAACGTCGAGAAACGGTCTTTTCTGCTAGCGCTGTGCTTCTACACATGTACTTGCTGCACGGTGAAAGCGCACAATAATGCACTTTTCTCCCAGCAAATACACTGTTTCTAAGGAAATGGGAACACACTGAGGAGACACTTGTGGGAGCTACTGTGACTAAAACTGAGCTTCCCTACGCACAGGGAAGCAAGAGAAATGCTGATTTCATCAAGCCCAGTTACATACTCAGAATCTGTACTACTGCGCAAATAGGCATGTCTCTGTAGGCAAAAAACTCATTTCTGACAAAGTTGCCCAAATGCATCTCAGAAGTGTGCAACTTGTTCCCTGAGTTAGAAAACGTCGAGAAACGGTTATATCTGCTAGCGCTGTGCTTCTAAACATGTATTTGCTGAACGGTGAAAGCGCACAATAATGCACTTTTCTCCCAGCAAATACAGTTTCTAAGGAAATGGGAACACACTGAGGAGACACTTGTGGGAGCTACTGTGACTAAAACTGAGCTTCCCTACGCACAGGGAAGCAAGAGAAATGCTGATTTCATCAAGCCCAGTTACATACTCAGAATCTGTACTACTAGGCAAATAGGCATGTCTTTGTAGGCAAAAAACTCATTTCTGACAATGTTGCCCAAATGCATCTCAGAAGTGTGCAACTTGTTCCCTGAGTTAGAAAACGTCGAGAAACGTTCGTTTCTGCTAGCGCTGTGCTTCTACACATGTATTTGCTGAACGGTGAAAGCGCACAGTAATGCACTTTTCTCCCAGCAAATACACTGTTTCTAAGGAAATGGGAACACACTGAGGAGACACTTGTGGGAGCTACTGTGACTAAAACTGAGCTTCCCTACGCACAGGGAAGCAAGAGAAATGCTGATTTCATCAAGCCCAGTTACATACTCAGAATCTGTACTACTGCACAAATAGGCATGTCTCTTTAGGCAAAAAACTCATTTCTGACAAAGTTGCCCAAATGCATCTCAGAAGTGTGCAACTTGTTCCCTGAGTTAGAAAACGTCGAGAAACGGTCTTTTCTGCTAGCGCTGTGCTTCTACACATGTATTAGCTGAACGGTGAAAGCGCACAGTAATGCCCTTTTCTCCCAGCAAATACACTGTTTCTAAGACTGTTTCTAAGGAAATGGGAACACACTGAGGAGACACTTGTGGGAGCTACTGTGACTAAAACTGAGCTTCCCTACGCACAGGGAAGCAAGAGAAATGCTGATTTCATCAAGCCCAGTTACATACTCAGAATCTGTACTACTGCGCAAATAGGCATGTCTCTGTAGGCAAAAAACTCATTTCTGACAAAGTTGCCCAAATGCATCTCAGAAGTGTGCAACTTGTTCCCTGAGATAGAAAACGTCGAGAAACGGTTATATCTGCTAACGCTGTGCTTCTACACATGTATTTGCTGAACGGTGAAAGCGCACAGTAATGCACTTTTCTCCCAGCAAATACACTGTTTCTAAGGAAATGGGAACACACTGAGGAGACACTTGTGGGAGCTACTGTGACTAAAACTGAGCTTCCCTACGCACAGGGAAGCAAGAGAAATGCTGATTTCATCAAGCCCAGTTACATACTCAGAATCTGTACTACGGCTCAAATAGGCATGTCTCTTTAGGCAAAAAACTCATTTCTGACAAAGTTGCCCAAATGCATCTCAGAAGTGTGCAACTTGTTCCCTGAGTTAGAAAACGTCGAGAAACGGTCTTTTCTGCTAGCGCTGTGCTTCTACACATGTATTTGCTGAACGGTGAAAGCGCACAATAATGCACTTTTCTCCCAGCAAATACACTGTTTCTAAGGAAATGGGAACACACTGAGGAGACACTTGTGGGAGCTACTGTGACTAAAACTGAGCTTCCCTACGCACAGGGAAGCAAGAGAAATGCTGATTTCATCAAGCCCAGTTACATACTCAGAATCTGTACTACTGCGCAAATAGGCATGTCTCTGTAGGCAAAAAACTCATTTCTGACAAAGTTGCCCAAATGCATCTCAGAAGTGTGCAACTTGTTCCCTGAGTTAGAAAACGTCGAGAAACGGTTATATCTGCTAGCGCTGTGCTTCTACACATGTATTTGCTGAACGGTGAAAGCGCACAATAATGCACTTTTCTCCCAGCAAATACAGTTTCTAAGGAAATGGGAACACACTGAGGAGACACTTGTGGGAGCTACTGTGACTAAAACTGAGCTTCCCTACGCACAGGGAAGCAAGAGAAATGCTGATTTCATCAAGCCCAGTTACATACTCAGAATCTGTACTACTACGCAAATAGGCATGTCTTTGTAGGCAAAAAACTCATTTCTGACAATGTTGCCCAAATGCATCTCAGAAGTGTGCAACTTGTTCCCTGAGTTAGAAAACGTCGAGAAACGTTCGTTTCTGCTAGCGCTGTGCTTCTACACATGTATTTGCTGAACGGTGAAAGCGCACAGTAATGCACTTTTCTCCCAGCAAATACACTGTTTCTAAGGAAATGGGAACACACTGAGGAGACACTTGTGGGAGCTACTGTGACTAAAACTGAGCTTCCCTACGCACAGGGAAGCAAGAGAAATGCTGATTTCATCAAGCCCAGTTACATACTCAGAATCTGTACTACTGCACAAATAGGCATGTCTCTTTAGGCAAAAAACTCATTTCTGACAAAGTTGCCCAAATGCATCTCAGAAGTGTGCAACTTGTTCCCTGAGTTAGAAAACGTCGAGAAACGGTCTTTTCTGCTAGCGCTGTGCTTCTACACATGTATTAGCTGAACGGTGAAAGCGCACAGTAATGCCCTTTTCTCCCAGCAAATACACTGTTTCTAAGACTGTTTCTAAGGAAATGGGAACACACTGAGGAGACACTTGTGGGAGCTACTGTGACTAAAACTGAGCTTCCCTACGCACAGGGAAGCAAGAGAAATGCTGATTTCATCAAGCCCAGTTACATACTCAGAATCTGTACTACTGCGCAAATAGGCATGTCTCTGTAGGCAAAAAACTCATTTCTGACAAAGTTGCCCAAATGCATCTCAGAAGTGTGCAACTTGTTCCCTGAGATAGAAAACGTCGAGAAACGGTTATATCTGCTAACGCTGTGCTTCTACACATGTATTTGCTGAACGGTGAAAGCGCACAGTAATGCACTTTTCTCCCAGCAAATACACTGTTTCTAAGGAAATGGGAACACACTGAGGAGACACTTGTGGGAGCTACTGTGACTAAAACTGAGCTTCCCTACGCACAGGGAAGCAAGAGAAATGCTGATTTCATCAAGCCCATTTACATACTCAGAATCTGTACTACTGCGCAAATAGGCATGTCTCTGTAGGCAAAAAACTCATTTCTGACAAAGGTGCCCAAATGCATCTCAGAAGTGTGCAACTTGTTCCCTGAGTTAGAAATCGTCGAGAAACGTTCGTTTCTGCTAGCGCTGTGCTTCTATACATGTATTTGCTGAACGGTGAAAGCGCACAGTAATGCACTTTTCTCCCAGCAAATACAGTTTCTAAGGAAATGGGAACACACTGAGGAGACACTTGTGGGAGCTACTGTGACTAATACTGAGCTTCCCTACGCACAGGGAAGCAAGAGAAATGCTGATTTCATCAAGCCCAGTTACATACTCAGAATCTGTACTACTCCGCAAATAGGCATGTCATTGTAGGCAAAAAACTCATTTCTGACAATGTTGCCCAAATGCATCTCAGAAGTGTGCAACTTGTTCCCTGAGTTAGAAAACGTTGAGAAACGGTCATATCATCTAACGCTGTGCTTCTACACATGTATTTGCTGAACGGTGAAAGCGCACAATAATGCATTTTTCTCCCAGCAAATACACTGTTTCTAAGGAAATGGGAACACACTGAGGAGACACTTGTGGGAGCTACTGTGACTAAAACTGAGCTTCCCTACGCACAGGGAAGCAAGAGAAATGCTGATTTCATCAAGCCCAGTTACATACTCAGAATCTGTACTACTGCGCAAATAGGCATGTCTCTGTAGGCAAAAACTCATTTCTGACGATGTTGCCCAAATGCATCTCAGAAGTGTGCAACTTGTTCCCTGAGTTAGAGAACGTCGAGAAACGCTTATATCTACTAGCGCTGTGCTTCTACACATGTATTTGCTGAACGGTGAAAGCGCACAGTAATGCACTTTTCTCCCAGCAAATACAGTTTCTAAGGAAATGGGAACACACTGAGGAGACACTTGTGGGAGCTACTGTGACTAAAACTGAGCTTCCCTACGCACAGGGAAGCAAGAGAAATGCTGATTTCATCAAGCCCAGTTACATACTCAGAATCTGTACTACTGCACAAATAGGCATGTCTCTTTAGGCAAAAAACTCATTTCTGACAAAGTTGCCCAAATGCATCTCAGAAGTGTGCAACTTGTTCCCTGAGTTAGAAAACATCGAGAAACGGTCATATCTGCTAAAGCTGTGCTTCTACACATGTATTTGCTGAACGGTGAAAGCGCACAGTAATGCACATTTCTCCCAGCAAATACACTGTTTCTAAGGAAATGGGAACACACTGAGGAGACACTTGTGGGAGCTACTGTGACTAAAACTGAGCTTCCCTACGCACAGGGAAGCAAGAGAAATGCTGATTTCATCAAGCCCAGTTACATACTCAGAATCTGTACTACTGCGCAAATAGGCATGTCTTTGTAGGCAAAAAACTCATTTCTGACAATGTTGCCCAAATGCATCTCAGAAGTGTGCAACTTGTTCCCTGAGTTAGAAAACGTCGAGAAACGTTCGTTTCTGCTAGCGCTGTGCTTCTACACATGTATTTGCTGAACGGTGAAAGCGCACAGTAATGCACTTTTCTCCCAGCAAATACACTGTTTCTAAGGAAATGGGAACACACTGAGGAGACACTTGTGGGAGCTACTGTGACTAAAACTGAGCTTCCCTACGCACAGGGAAGCAAGAGAAATGCTGATTTCATCAAGCCCAGTTACATACTCAGAATCTGTACTACTGCACAAATAGGCATGTCTCTTTAGGCAAAAAACTCATTTCTGACAAAGTTGCCCAAATGCATCTCAGAAGTGTGCAACTTGTTCCCTGAGTTAGAAAACGTCGAGAAACGGTTATATCTGCTAATGCTGTGCTTCTACACATGTATTTGCTGAACGGTGAAGGCGCACAGTAATGCACTTTTCTTTCAGCAAATACACTGTTTCTAAGGAAATGGGAACACACTGAGGAGACACTTGTGGGAGCTACTGTGACTAAAACTGAGCTTCCCTACGCACAGGGAAGCAAGAGAAATGCTGATTTCATCAAGCCCAGTTACATACTCAGAATCTGTACTACTGTGCAAATAGGCATGTCTCTGTAGGCAAAAAACTCATTTCTGACAAAGTTGCCCAAATGCATCTCAGAAGTGTGCAACTTGTTCCCTGAGTTAGAAAACGTCGAGAAACGGTCGTTTCAGCTAGCGCTGTGCTTCTACACATGTATTTGCTGAACGGTGAAAGCGCACAGTAATGCACTTTTCTCCCAGCAAATACACTGTTTCTAAGGAACTGGGAACACACTGAGGAGACACTTGTGGGAGCTACTGTGATTAAAACTGAGCTTCCCTACGCACAGGGAAGCAAGAGAAATGCTGATTTCATCAAGCCCAGTTACATACTCAGAATCTGTACTACTGCGCAAATAGGCATGTCATTGTAGGCAAAAAACTCATTTCTGACAATGTTGCCCAAATGCATTTCAGAAGTGTGCAACTTGTTCCCTGAGTTAGAAAACGTCGAGAAACGTTCGTTTCTGCTAGCGCTGTGCTTCTACACATGTATTTGCTGAACGGTGAAAGCGCACAGTAATGCACTTTTCTCCCAGCAAATACACTGTTTCTAAGAAAATAAGAACACACTGAGGAGACACTTGTGGGAGCTACTGTGACTAAAACTGAGCTTCCCTATGCACAGGGAAGGAAGAGAAATGCTGATTTCATCAAGCCCAGTTACATACTCAGAATCTGTATTACTGCGCAAATAGGCAAAAAACTCATTTCTGACAAAGTTGCCCAAATGCATCTCAGAAGTGTGCAACTTGTTCCCTGAGTTAGAAAACGTCGAGAAACGTTCGTTTCTGCCAGCGCTGTGCTTCTACACATGTATTTGCTGAACGGTGAAAGCACACAGTAATGCACTTTTCTCCCAGCAAATACACTGTTTCTAAGGAAATGGGAACACACTGAGGAGACACTTGTGGGAGCTACTGTGACTAAAACTGAGCTTCCCTACCCACAGGGAAGCAAGAGAAATGCTGATTTCATCAAGCCCAGTTACATACTCAGAATCTGTACTACTGCGCAAATAGGCATGTCTCTTTAGGCAAAAAACTCATTTCTGACAAAGTTGCCCAAATGCATCTCAGAAGTGTGCAACTTGTTCCCTGAGTTAGAAAACATCGAGAAACGGTCATATCTGCTAAAGCTGTGCTTCTACACATGTATTTGCTGAACGGTGAAAGCGCACAGTAATGCACTTTTCTCCCAGCAAATACACTGTTTCTAAGGAAATGGGAACACACTGAGGAGACACTTGTGGGAGCTACTGTGACTAAAACTGAGCTTCCCTACGCACAGGGAAGCAAGAGAAATGCTGATTTCATCAAGCCCAGTTACATACTCAGAATCTGTACTACGGCTCAAATAGGCATGTCTCTTTAGGCAAAAAACTCATTTCTGACAAAGTTGCCCAAATGCATCTCAGAAGTGTGCAACTTGTTCCCTGAGTTAGAAAACGTCGAGAAACGGTCTTTTCTGCTAGCGCTGTGCTTCTACACATGTACTTGCTGCACGGTGAAAGCGCACAATAATGCACTTTTCTCCCAGCAAATACACTGTTTCTAAGGAAATGGGAACACACTGAGGAGACACTTGTGGGAGCTACTGTGACTAAAACTGAGCTTCCCTACGCACAGGGAAGCAAGAGAAATGCTGATTTCATCAAGCCCAGTTACATACTCAGAATCTGTACTACTGCGCAAATAGGCATGTCTCTGTAGGCAAAAAACTCATTTCTGACAAAGTTGCCCAAATGCATCTCAGAAGTGTGCAACTTGTTCCCTGAGTTAGAAAACGTCGAGAAACGGTTATATCTGCTAGCGCTGTGCTTCTAAACATGTATTTGCTGAACGGTGAAAGCGCACAATAATGCACTTTTCTCCCAGCAAATACAGTTTCTAAGGAAATGGGAACACACTGAGGAGACACTTGTGGGAGCTACTGTGACTAAAACTGAGCTTCCCTACGCACAGGGAAGCAAGAGAAATGCTGATTTCATCAAGCCCAGTTACATACTCAGAATCTGTACTACTAGGCAAATAGGCATGTCTTTGTAGGCAAAAAACTCATTTCTGACAATGTTGCCCAAATGCATCTCAGAAGTGTGCAACTTGTTCCATGAGTTAGAAAACGTCGAGAAACGTTCGTTTCTGCTAGCGCTGTGCTTCTACACATGTATTTGCTGAACGGTGAAAGCGCACAGTAATGCACTTTTCTCCCAGCAAATACACTGTTTCTAAGGAAATGGGAACACACTGAGGAGACACTTGTGGGAGCTACTGTGACTAAAACTGAGCTTCCCTACGCACAGGGAAGCAAGAGAAATGCTGATTTCATCAAGCCCAGTTACATACTCAGAATCTGTACTACTGCACAAATAGGCATGTCTCTTTAGGCAAAAAACTCATTTCTGACAAAGTTGCCCAAATGCATCTCAGAAGTGTGCAACTTGTTCCCTGAGTTAGAAAACGTCGAGAAACGGTCTTTTCTGCTAGCGCTGTGCTTCTACACATGTATTAGCTGAACGGTGAAAGCGCACAGTAATGCCCTTTTCTCCCAGCAAATACACTGTTTCTAAGACTGTTTCTAAGGAAATGGGAACACACTGAGGAGACACTTGTGGGAGCTACTGTGACTAAAACTGAGCTTCCCTACGCACAGGGAAGCAAGAGAAATGCTGATTTCATCAAGCCCAGTTACATACTCAGAATCTGTACTACTGCGCAAATAGGCATGTCTCTGTAGGCAAAAAACTCATTTCTGACAAAGTTGCCCAAATGCATCTCAGAAGTGTGCAACTTGTTCCCTGAGATAGAAAACGTCGAGAAACGGTTATATCTGCTAACGCTGTGCTTCTACACATGTATTTGCTGAACGGTGAAAGCGCACAGTAATGCACTTTTCTCCCAGCAAATACACTGTTTCTAAGGAAATGGGAACACACTGAGGAGACACTTGTGGGAGCTACTGTGACTAAAACTGAGCTTCCCTACGCACAGGGAAGCAAGAGAAATGCTGATTTCATCAAGCCCAGTTACATACTCAGAATCTGTACTACGGCTCAAATAGGCATGTCTCTTTAGGCAAAAAACTCATTTCTGACAAAGTTGCCCAAATGCATCTCAGAAGTGTGCAACTTGTTCCCTGATTTAGAAAACGTCGAGAAACGGTCTTTTCTGCTAGCGCTGTGCTTCTACACATGTATTTGCTGAACGGTGAAAGCGCACAATAATGCACTTTTCTCCCAGCAAATACACTGTTTCTAAGGAAATGGGAACACACTGAGGAGACACTTGTGGGAGCTACTGTGACTAAAACTGAGCTTCCCTACGCACAGGGAAGCAAGAGAAATGCTGATTTCATCAAGCCCAGTTACATACTCAGAATCTGTACTAATGCGCAAATAGGCATGTCTCTGTAGGCAAAAAACTCATTTCTGACAAAGTTGCCCAAATGCATCTCAGAAGTGTGCAACTTGTTCCCTGAGTTAGAAAACGTCGAGAAACGGTTATATCTGCTAGCGCTGTGCTTCTACACATGTATTTGCTGAACGGTGAAAGCGCACAATAATGCACTTTTCTCCCAGCAAATACAGTTTCTAAGGAAATGGGAACACACTGAGGAGACACTTGTGGGAGCTACTGTGACTAAAACTGAGCTTCCCTACGCACAGGGAAGCAAGAGAAATGCTGATTTCATCAAGCCCAGTTACATACTCAGAATCTGTACTACTACGCAAATAGGCATGTCTTTGTAGGCAAAAAACTCATTTCTGACAATGTTGCCCAAATGCATCTCAGAAGTGTGCAACTTGTTCCCTGAGTTAGAAAACGTCGAGAAACGTTCGTTTCTGCTAGCGCTGTGCTTCTACACATGTATTTGCTGAACGGTGAAAGCGCACAGTAATGCACTTTTCTCCCAGCAAATACACTGTTTCTAAGGAAATGGGAACACACTGAGGAGACACTTGTGGGAGCTACTGTGACTAAAACTGAGCTTCCCTACGCACAGGGAAGCAAGAGAAATGCTGATTTCATCAAGCCCAGTTACATACTCAGAATCTGTACTACTGCACAAATAGGCATGTCTCTTTAGGCAAAAAACTCATTTCTGACAAAGTTGCCCAAATGCATCTCAGAAGTGTGCAACTTGTTCCCTGAGTTAGAAAACGTCGAGAAACGGTCTTTTCTGCTAGCGCTGTGCTTCTACACATGTATTAGCTGAACGGTGAAAGCGCACAGTAATGCCCTTTTCTCCCAGCAAATACACTGTTTCTAAGACTGTTTCTAAGGAAATGGGAACACACTGAGGAGACACTTGTGGGAGCTACTGTGACTAATACTGAGCTTCCCTACGCACAGGGAAGCAAGAGAAATGCTGATTTCATCCAGCCCAGTTACATACTCAGAATCTGTACTACTCCGCAAATAGGCATGTCATTGTAGGCAAAAAACTCATTTCTGACAATGTTGCCCAAATGCATCTCAGAAGTGTGCAACTTGTTCCCTGAGTTAGAAAACGTCGAGAAACGGTCGTTTCTGCTAGCGCTGTGCTTCTACACATGTATTTGCTGAACGGTGAAAGCTCACAGTAATGCACTTTTCTCCCAGCAAATACACTGTTTCTAAGAAAATGGGAACACACTGAGGAGACACTTGTGGGAGCTACTGTGACTAAAACTGAGCTTCCCTACGCACAGGGAAGCAAGAGAAATGCTGATTTCATCAAGCCCAGTTACATACTCAGAATCTGTATTACTGCGCAAATAGGCATGTCTCTGTAGGCAAAAAACTCATTTCTGACAAAGTTGCCCAAATGCATCTCAGAAGTGTGCAACTTGTTCCCTGAGTTAGAAAACGTTGAGAAACGGTCATATCATCTAACGCTGTGCTTCTACACATGTATTTGCTGAACGGTGAAAGCGCACAATAATGCATTTTTCTCCCAGCAAATACACTGTTTCTAAGGAAATGGGAACACACTGAGGAGACACTTGTGGGAGCTACTGTGACTAAAACTGAGCTTCCCTACGCACAGGGAAGCAAGAGAAATGCTGATTTCATCAAGCCCAGTTACATACTCAGAATCTGTACTACTGCGCAAATAGGCATGTCTCTGTAGGCAAAAAACTCATTTCTGACGATGTTGCCCAAATGCATCTCAGAAGTGTGCAACTTGTTCCCTGAGTTAGAGAACGTCGAGAAACGCTTATATCTGCTAGCGCTGTGCTTCTACACATGTATTTGCTGAACGGTGAAAGCGCACAGTAATGCACTTTTCTCCCAGCAAATACAGTTTCTAAGGAAATGGGAACACACTGAGGAGACACTTGTGGGAGCTACTGTGACTAAAACTGAGCTTCCCTACGCACAGGGAAGCAAGAGAAATGCTGATTTCATCAAGCCCAGTTACATACTCAGAATCTGTACTACTGCACAAATAGGCATGTCTCTTTAGGCAAAAAACTCATTTCTGACAAAGTTGCCCAAATGCATCTCAGAAGTGTGCAACTTGTTCCCTGAGTTAGAAAACATCGAGAAACGGTCATATCTGCTAAAGCTGTGCTTCTACACATGTATTTGCTGAACGGTGAAAGCGCACAGTAATGCACATTTCTCCCAGCAAATACACTGTTTCTAAGGAAATGGGAACACACTGAGGAGACACTTGTGGGAGCTACTGTGACTAAAACTGAGCTTCCCTACGCACAGGGAAGCAAGAGAAATGCTGATTTCATCAAGCCCAGTTACATACTCAGAATCTGTACTACTGCTCAAATAGGCACGTCTCTTTAGGCAAAAAACTCATTTCTGACAAAGTTGCCCAAATGCATCTCAGAAGTGTGCAACTTGTTCCCTGAGTTAGAAAACGTCGAGAAACGGTTATATCTGCTAATGCTGTGCTTCTACACATGTATTTGCTGAACGGTGAAGGCGCACAGTAATGCACTTTTCTCCCAGCAAATACACTGTTTCTAAGGAAATGGGAACACACTGAGGAGACACTTGTGGGAGCTACTGTGACTAAAACTGAGCTTCCCTACGCACAGGGAAGCAAGAGAAATGCTGATTTCATCAAGCCCAGTTACATACTCAGAATCTGTACTACTGTGCAAATACGCATGTCTCTGTAGGCAAAAAACTCATTTCTGACAAAGTTGCCCAAATGCATCTCAGAAGTGTGCAACTTGTTCCCTGAGTTAGAAAACGTCGAGAAACGGTTATATCTGCTAGCGCTGTGCTTCTACACATGTATTTGCTGAACGGTGAAAGCGCACAGTAATGCACTTTTCTCCCAGCAAATACAGTTTCTAAGGAAATGGGAACACACTGAGGAGACACTTGTGGGAGCTACTGTGACTAAAACTGAGCTTCCCTACGCACAGGGAAGCAAGAGAAATGCTGATTTCATCAAGCCCAGTTACATACTCAGAATCTGTACTACTGCGCAAATAGGCATGTCTTTGTAGGCAAAAAACTCATTTCTGACAATGTTGCCCAAATGCATCTCAGAAGTGTGCAACTTGTTCCCTGAGTTAGAAAACGTCGAGAAACGTTCGTTTCTGCTAGCGCTGTGCTTCTACACATGTATTTGCTGAACGGTGAAAGCGCACAGTAATGCACTTTTCTCCCAGCAAATACACTGTTTCTAAGGAAATGGGAACACACTGAGGAGACACTTGTGGGAGCTACTGTGACTAAAACTGAGCTTCCCTACGCACAGGGAAGCAAGAGAAATGCTGATTTCATCAAGCCCAGTTACATACTCAGAATCTGTACTACTGCACAAATAGGCATGTCTCTTTAGGCAAAAAACTCATTTCTGACAAAGTTGCCCAAATGCATCTCAGAAGTGTGCAACTTGTTCCCTGAGTTAGAAAACGTCGAGAAACGGTTATATCTGCTAATGCTGTGCTTCTACACATGTATTTGCTGAACGGTGAAGGCGCACAGTAATGCACTTTTCTTTCAGCAAATACACTGTTTCTAAGGAAATGGGAACACACTGAGGAGACACTTGTGGGAGCTACTGTGACTAAAACTGAGCTTCCCTACGCACAGGGAAGCAAGAGAAATGCTGATTTCATCAAGCCCAGTTACATACTCAGAATCTGTACTACTGTGCAAATAGGCATGTCTCTGTAGGCAAAAAACTCATTTCTGACAAAGTTGCCCAAATGCATCTCAGAAGTGTGCAACTTGTTCCCTGAGTTAGAAAACGTCGAGAAACGGTCGTTTCAGCTAGCGCTGTGCTTCTACACATGTATTTGCTGAACGGTGAAAGCGCACAGTAATGCACTTTTCTCCCAGCAAATACACTGTTTCTAAGGAACTGGGAACACACTGAGGAGACACTTGTGGGAGCTACTGTGATTAAAACTGAGCTTCCCTACGCACAGGGAAGCAAGAGAAATGCTGATTTCATCAAGCCCAGTTACATACTCAGAATCTGTACTACTGCGCAAATAGGCATGTCTCTGTAGGCAAAAAACTCATTTCTGACAAAGTTGCCCAAATGCATCTCAGAAGTGTGCAACTTGTTCCCTGAGTTAGAAAACGTCGAGAAACGTTCGTTTCTGCTAGCGCTGTGCTTCTACACATGTATTTGCTGAACGGTGAAAGGGCACAGTAATGCACTTTTCTCCCAGCAAATACACTGTTTCTAAGGAAATGGGAACACACTGAAGAGACACTTGTGGGAGCTACTGTGACTAAAACTGAGCTTCCCTACGCACAGGGAAGCAAGAGATATGCTGATTTCATCAAGCCCAGTTACATACTCAGAATCTGTACTACTGCGCTAATAGGCATGTCTCTGTAGGCAAAAAACTCATTTCTGACAAAGTTGCCCAAATGCATCTCAGAAGTGTGCAACTTGTTCCCTAAATTAGAAAACGTCGAGAAACGTTCGTTTCTGCCAGCGCTGTGCTTCTACACATGTATTTGCTGAACGGTGAAAGCGCACAGTATTGCACTTTTGTCCCAGCAAATACACTGTTTCTAAGGAAATGGGAACACACTGAGGAGGACTTGTGGGAGCTACTGTGACTAAAACTGAGCTTCCCTACGCACAGGGAAGCAAGATAAATGCTGATTTCATCAAGCCCAGTTACATACTCAGAATCTGTACTACTGCGCAAATAGGCATGTCTCTTTAGGCAAAAAACTCATTTCTGACAAAGATGCCCAAATGCATCTCAGAAGTGTGCAACTTGTTCCCTGAGTTAGAAAACGTCGAGAAACGTTCGTTTCTGCTAGCACTGTGGTTCGACACATGTATTTGCTGAACGGTGAAAGTGCACAGTAATGCACTTTTCTCCCAGCAAATACACTGTTTCTAAGGAAATGGGAACACACTGAGGAGACACTTGTGAGAACTACTTTGACTAAAACTGAGCTTCCTTACGCACAGGGAAGCAAGAGAAATGCTGATTTCATCCAGCCCAGTTACATACTCAGAATCTGTACTACTGCGCAAATAGGCATGTCTCTGTAGGCAAAAAACTCATTTCTGACAAAGTTGCCCAAATGCATCTCAGAAGTGTGCAACTTGTTCCCTGAGTTAGAAAACGTCGAGAAACGTTCGTTTCTGCTAGCGCTGTGCTTCTACACATGTATTTGCTGAACGGTGAAAGCGCACAGTAATGCAATTTTCTCCCAGCAAATACACTGTTTCTAAGGAAATGGGAACACACTGAGGAGACACTTGTGGGAGCTACTGTGACTAAAACTGAGGTTCCCTACGCACAGGGAAGCAAGAGAAATGCTGATTTCATCCAGCCCAGTTACATACTCAGAATCTGTACTCCTGTGCAAATAGGCATGTCTCTGTAGGCAAAAAACTCATTTCTGACAAAGTTGCCCAAATGCATCTCAGAAGTGTGCAACTTGTTCCCTGAGTTAGAAAACATCGAGAAACGTTCGTTTCTCCTAGCGCTGTGCTTCTACACATGTATTTGCTGAACGGTGAAAGCGCACAGTAATTCACTTTTCTCCCAGCAAATACACTGTTTCTAAGGAAATGGGAACACACTGAGGAGACACTTGTGGGAGCTACTGTGACTAAAACTGAGCTTCCCTACGCACAGGGAAGCAAGAGAAATGCTGATTTCATCAAGCCCAGTTACATACTCAGAATCTGTACTACTGCGCAAATAGGCATGTCTCTGTAGGCAAAAAACTCATTTCTGACAAAGTTGCCCAAATGCATCTCAGAAGTGTGCAACTTGTTCCCTGAGTTAGAAAACGTCGAGAAACGGTCGTTTCTGCTAGCGCTGTGCTTCTACACATGTACTTGCTGAACGGTGAAAGCGCACAGTAATGCACTTTTCTCCCAGCAAATACAGTGTTCCTAAGGAAATGGGAACACACTGAGGAGACACTTGGGGGAGCTACTGTGACTAAAACTGAGCTTCCCTACGCACAGGGAAGCAAGAGAAATGCTGATTTCATCAAGCCCAGTTACATACTCAGAATCTGTACTACTGCGCAAATAGGCATGTCTCTGTAGGCAAAAAACTCATTTCGGACTAAGTTGCCCAAATGCATCTCAGAAGTGTGCAACTTGTTCCCTGTGTTAGAAAACGTCGAGAAACGGTCTTTTCTGCTAGCGCTGTGCTTCTACACATGTACTTGCTGCACGGTGAAAGTGCACAGTAATGCACTTTTCTCCCAGCAAATACACTGTTTCTAAGGAAATGGGAACACACAGAGGAGACATTTGTGGGGGCTACTGTGACTAAAACTGAGCTTCCCTACGCACAGGGAAGCAAGAGAAATGCTGATTTCATCAAGCCCAGTTACATACTCAGAATCTGTACTACTGCGCAAATAGGCATGTCTCTGTAGGCAAAAAACTCATTTCTGTCAATGTTGCCCAAATGCAACTCAGAAGTGTGCAACTTGTTCCCTGAGTTAGAAAACGTCGAGAAACGTTCGTTTCTGCTAGCGCTGTGCTTCTACACATGTATTTGCTGAACGGTGAAAGCGCAGAGTAATGCACTTTTCTCCCAGCAAATACACTGTTTCTGAGGAACTGGGACCACACTGTGGAGACACTTGTGGGAGCTGCTGTGACTAAAACTGAGCTTCCCTATGCACAGGGAAGCAAGAGAAATGCTGATTTCATCAAGCCCAGTTACATACTCAGAATCTGTACTACTGCGCAAATAGGCATGTCTCTGTAGGCAAAAAACTCATTTCTGACAAAGTTGCCCAAATGCATCTCAGAAGTGTGCAACTTGTTCCCTGAGTTAGAAAACGTCGAGAAACGTTCGTTTCTGCTAGCGCTGTGCTTCTACACATGTATTTGCTGAACGGTGAAAGCGCAGAGTAATGCACTTTTCTCCCAGCAAATACACTGTTTCTAAGGAACTGGGAACACACTGAGGAGACACTTGTGGGAGCTACTGTGACTAAAACTGAGCTTCCCTACGCACAGGGAAGCAAGAGAAATGCTGATTTCATCAAGCCCAGTTACATACTCAGAATCTGTACTACTGCGCAAATAGGCATGTCTCTGTAGGCAAAAAACTCATTTCTGACAAAGTTGCCCAAATGCATCTCAGAAGTGTGCAACTTGTTCCCTGAGTTAGAAAACGTCGAGAAACGGTTATATCTGCTAGCGCTGTGCTTCTACACATGTATTTGCTGAACGGTGAAAGCGCACAGTAATGCACTTTTCTCCCAGCAAATACAGTTTCTAAGGAAATGGGAACACACTGAGGAGACACTTGTGGGAGCTACTGTGACTAAAACTGAGCTTCCCTACGCACAGGGAAGCAAGAGAAATGCTGATTTCATCCAGCCCAGTTACATACTCAGAATCTGTACTACTGCGCAAATAGGCATGTCATTGTAGGCAAAAAACTCATTTCTGACAATGTTGCCCAAATGCATTTCAGAAGTGTGCAACTTGTTCCCTGAGTTAGAAAACGTCGAGAAACGTTCGTTTCTGCTAGCGCTGTGCTTCTACACATGTATTTGCTGAACGGTGAAAGCGCACAGTAATGCACTTTTCTCCCAGCAAATACACTGTTTCTAAGAAAATAAGAACACACTGAGGAGACACTTGTGGGAGCTACTGTGACTAAAACTGAGCTTCCCTACGCACAGGGAAGCAAGAGAAATGCTGATTTCATCAAGCCCAGTTACATACTCAGAATCTGTATTACTGCGCAAATAGGCAAAAAACTCATTTCTGACAAAGTTGCCCAAATGCATCTCAGAAGTGTGCAACTTGTTCCCTGAGTTAGAAAACGTCGAGAAACGTTCGTTTCTGCCAGCGCTGTGCTTCTACACATGTATTTGCTGAACGGTGAAAGCACACAGTAATGCACTTTTCTCCCAGCAAATACACTGTTTCTAAGGAAATGGGAACACACTGAGGAGACACTTGTGGGAGCTACTGTGACTAAAACTGAGCTTCCCTACCCACAGGGAAGCAAGAGAAATGCTGATTTCATCAAGCCCAGTTACATACTCAGAATCTGTACTACTGCGCAAATAGGCATGTCTCTTTAGGCAAAAAACTCATTTCTGACAAAGTTGCCCAAATGCATCTCAGAAGTGTGCAACTTGTTCCCTGAGTTAGAAAACGTCGAGAAACGGTCGTTTCTGCTAGCGCTGTGCTTCTACACATGTATTTGCTGAACGGTGAAAGCGCACAGTAATGCACTTTTCTCCCAGCAAATACAGTTTCTAAGGAAATGGGAACACACTGAGGAGACACTTGTGGGAGCTACTGTGACTAAAACTGAGCTTCCCTACGCACAGGGAAGCAAGAGAAATGCTGATTTCATCAAGCCCAGTTACATACTCAGAATCTGTACTACTGCACAAATAGGCATGTCTCTTTAGGCAAAAAACTCATTTCTGACAAAGTTGCCCAAATGCATCTCAGAAGTGTGCAACTTGTTCCCTGAGTTAGAAAACATCGAGAAACGGTCATATCTGCTAAAGCTGTGCTTCTACACATGTATTTGCTGAACGGTGAAAGCGCACAGTAATGCACTTTTCTCCCAGCAAATACACTGTTTCTAAGGAAATGGGAACACACTGAGGAGACACTTGTGGGAGCTACTGTGACTAAAACTGAGCTTCCCTACGCACAGGGAAGCAAGAGAAATGCTGATTTCATCAAGCCCAGTTACATACTCAGAATCTGTACTACGGCTCAAATAGGCATGTCTCTTTAGGCAAAAAACTCATTTCTGACAAAGTTGCCCAAATGCATCTCAGAAGTGTGCAACTTGTTCCCTGAGTTAGAAAACGTCGAGAAACGGTCTTTTCTGCTAGCGCTGTGCTTCTACACATGTATTTGCTGAACGGTGAAAGCGCACAATAATGCACTTTTCTCCCAGCAAATACACTGTTTCTAAGGAAATGGGAACACACTGAGGAGACACTTGTGGGAGCTACTGTGACTAAAACTGAGCTTCCCTACGCACAGGGAAGCAAGAGAAATGCTGATTTCATCAAGCCCAGTTACATACTCAGAATCTGTACTACTGCGCAAATAGGCATGTCTCTGTAGGCAAAAAACTCATTTCTGACAAAGTTGCCCAAATGCATCTCAGAAGTGTGCAACTTGTTCCCTGAGTTAGAAAACGTCGAGAAACGGTTATATCTGCTAGCGCTGTGCTTCTACACATGTATTTGCTGAACGGTGAAAGCGCACAATAATGCACTTTTCTCCCAGCAAATACAGTTTCTAAGGAAATGGGAACACACTGAGGAGACACTTGTGGGAGCTACTGTGACTAAAACTGAGCTTCCCTACGCACAGGGAAGCAAGAGAAATGCTGATTTCATCAAGCCCAGTTACATACTCAGAATCTGTACTACTACACAAATAGGCATGTCTTTGTAGGCAAAAAACTCATTTCTGACAATGTTGCCCAAATGCATCTCAGAAGTGTGCAACTTGTTCCCTGAGTTAGAAAACGTCGAGAAATGTTCGTTTCTGCTAGCGCTGTGCTTCTACACATGTATTTGCTGAACGGTGAAAGCGCACAGTAATGCACTTTTCTCCCAGCAAATACACTGTTTCTAAGGAAATGGGAACACACTGAGGAGACACTTGTGGGAGCTACTGTGACTAAAACTGAGCTTCCCTACGCACAGGGAAGCAAGAGAAATGCTGATTTCATCAAGCCCAGTTACATACTCAGAATCTGTACTACGGCTCAAATAGGCATGTCTCTTTAGGCAAAAAACTCATTTCTGACAAAGTTGCCCAAATGCATCTCAGAAGTGTGCAACTTGTTCCCTGAGTTAGAAAACGTCGAGAAACGGTCTTTTCTGCTAGCGCTGTGCTTCTACACATGTATTTGCTGAACGGTGAAAGCGCACAATAATGCACTTTTCTCCCAGCAAATACACTGTTTCTAAGGAAATGGGAACACACTGAGGAGACACTTGTGGGAGCTACTGTGACTAAAACTGAGCTTCCCTACGCACAGGGAAGCAAGAGAAATGCTGATTTCATCAAGCCCAGTTACATACTCAGAATCTGTACTACTGCGCAAATAGGCATGTCTCTGTAGGCAAAAAACTCATTTCTGACAAAGTTGCCCAAATGCATCTCAGAAGTGTGCAACTTGTTCCCTGAGTTAGAAAACGTCGAGAAACGGTTATATCTGCTAGCGCTGTGCTTCTACACATGTATTTGCTGAACGGTGAAAGCGCACAATAATGCACTTTTCTCCCAGCAAATACAGTTTCTAAGGAAATGGGAACACACTGAGGAGACACTTGTGGGAGCTACTGTGACTAAAACTGAGCTTCCCTACGCACAGGGAAGCAAGAGAAATGCTGATTTCATCAAGCCCAGTTACATACTCAGAATCTGTACTACTACACAAATAGGCATGTCTTTGTAGGCAAAAAACTCATTTCTGACAATGTTGCCCAAATGCATCTCAGAAGTGTGCAACTTGTTCCCTGAGTTAGAAAACGTCGAGAAATGTTCGTTTCTGCTAGCGCTGTGCTTCTACACATGTATTTGCTGAACGGTGAAAGCGCACAGTAATGCACTTTTCTCCCAGCAAATACACTGTTTCTAAGGAAATGGGAACACACTGAGGAGACACTTGTGGGAGCTACTGTGACTAAAACTGAGCTTCCCTACGCACAGGGAAGCAAGAGAAATGCTGATTTCATCAAGCCCAGTTACATACTCAGAATCTGTACTACTGCACAAATAGGCATGTCTCTTTAGGCAAAAAACTCATTTCTGACAAAGTTGCCCAAATGCATCTCAGAAGTGTGCAACTTGTTCCCTGAGTTAGAAAACGTCGAGAAACGGTCTTTTCTGCTAGCGCTGTGCTTCTACACATGTATTAGCTGAACGGTGAATGCGCACAGTAATGCCCTTTTCTCCCAGCAAATACACTGTTTCTAAGACTGTTTCTAAGGAAATGGGAACACACTGAGGAGACACTTGTGGGAGCTACTGTGACTAAAACTGAGCTTCCCTACGCACAGGGAAGCAAGAGAAATGCTGATTTCATCAAGCCCAGTTACATACTCAGAATCTGTACTACTGCGCAAATAGGCATGTCTCTGTAGGCAAAAAACTCATTTCTGACAAAGTTGCCCAAATGCATCTCAGAAGTGTGCAACTTGTTCCCTGAGTTAGAAAACGTCGAGAAACGGTTATATCTGCTAACGCTGTGCTTCTACACATGTATTTGCTGAACGGTGAAAGCGCACAGTAATGCACTTTTCTCCCAGCAAATACACTGTTTCTAAGGAAATGGGAACACACTGAGGAGACACTTGTGGGAGCTACTGTGACTAAAACTGAGCTTCCCTACGCACAGGGAAGCAAGAGAAATGCTGATTTCATCAAGCCCATTTACATACTCAGAATCTGTACTACTGCGCAAATAGGCATGTCTCTGTAGGCAAAAAACTCATTTCTGACAAAGGTGCCCAAATGCATCTCAGAAGTGTGCAACTTGTTCCCTGAGTTAGAAATCGTCGAGAAACGTTCGTTTCTGCTAGCGCTGTGCTTCTACACATGTATTTGCTGAACGGTGAAAGCGCACAGTAATGCACTTTTCTCCCAGCAAATACAGTTTCTAAGGAAATGGGAACACACTGAGGAGACACTTGTGGGAGCTACTGTGACTAATACTGAGCTTCCCTACGCACAGGGAAGCAAGAGAAATGCTGATTTCATCCAGCCCAGTTACATACTCAGAATCTGTACTACTCCGCAAATAGGCATGTCATTGTAGGCAAAAAACTCATTTCTGACAATGTTGCCCAAATGCATCTCAGAAGTGTGCAACTTGTTCCCTGAGTTAGAAAACGTCGAGAAACGTTCGTTTCTGCTAGCGCTGTGCTTCTACACATGTATTTGCTGAACGGTGAAAGCTCACAGTAATGCACTTTTCTCCCAGCAAATACACTGTTTCTAAGAAAATGGGAACACACTGAGGAGACACTTGTGGGAGCTACTGTGACTAAAACTGAGCTTCCCTACGCACAGGGAAGCAAGAGAAATGCTGATTTCATCAAGCCCAGTTACATACTCAGAATCTGTATTACTGCGCAAATAGTCATGTCTCTGTAGGCAAAAAACTCATTTCTGACAAAGTTGCCCAAATGCATCTCAGAAGTGTGCAACTTGTTCCCTGAGTTAGAAAACGTTGAGAAACGGTCATATCATCTAACGCTGTGCTTCTACACATGTATTTGCTGAACGGTGAAAGCGCACAATAATGCATTTTTCTCCCAGCAAATACACTGTTTCTAAGGAAATGGGAACACACTGAGGAGACACTTGTGGGAGCTACTGTGACTAAAACTGAGCTTCCCTACGCACAGGGAAGCAAGAGAAATGCTGATTTCATCAAGCCCAGTTACATACTCAGAATCTGTACTACTGCGCAAATAGGCATGTCTCTGTAGGCAAAAAACTCATTTCTGACGATGTTGCCCAAATGCATCTCAGAAGTGTGCAACTTGTTCCCTGAGTTAGAGAACGTCGAGAAAGGCTTATATCTGCTAGCGCTGTGCTTCTACACATGTATTTGCTGAACGGTGAAAGCGCACAGTAATGCACTTTTCTCCCAGCAAATACAGTTTCTAAGGAAATGGGAACACACTGAGGAGACACTTGTGGGAGCTACTGTGACTAAAACTGAGCTTCCCTACGCACAGGGAAGCAAGAGAAATGCTGATTTCATCAAGCCCAGTTACATACTCAGAATCTGTACTACTGCACAAATAGGCATGTCTCTTTAGGCAAAAAACTCATTTCTGACAAAGTTGCCCAAATGCATCTCAGAAGTGTGCAACTTGTTCCCTGAGTTAGAAAACATCGAGAAACGGTCATATCTGCTAAAGCTGTGCTTCTACACATGTATTTGCTGAACGGTGAAAGCGCACAGTAATGCACATTTCTCCCAGCAAATACACTGTTTCTAAGGAAATGGGAACACACTGAGGAGACACTTGTGGGAGCTACTGTGACTAAAACTGAGCTTCCCTACGCACAGGGAAGCAAGAGAAATGCTGATTTCATCAAGCCCAGTTACATACTCAGAATCTGTACTACTGCTCAAATAGGCATGTCTCTTTAGGCAAAAAACTCATTTCTGACAAAGTTGCCCAAATGCATCTCAGAAGTGTGCAACTTGTTCCCTGAGTTAGAAAACGTCGAGAAACGGTTATATCTGCTAATGCTGTGCTTCTACACATGTATTTGCTGAACGGTGAAGGCGCACAGTAATGCACTTTTCTCCCAGCAAATACACTGTTTCTAAGGAAATGGGAACACACTGAGGAGACACTTGTGGGAGCTACTGTGACTAAAACTGAGCTTCCCTACGCACAGGGAAGCAAGAGAAATGCTGATTTCATCAAGCCCAGTTACATACTCAGAATCTGTACTACTGTGCAAATAGGCATGTCTCTGTAGGCAAAAAACTCATTTCTGACAAAGTTGCCCAAATGCATCTCAGAAGTGTGCAACTGGTTCCCTGAGTTAGAAAACGTCGAGAAACGGTTATATCTGCTAGCGCTGTGCTTCTACACATGTATTTGCTGAACGGTGAAAGCGCACAGTAATGCACTTTTCTCCCAGCAAATACAGTTTCTAAGGAAATGGGAACACACTGAGGAGACACTTGTGGGAGCTACTGTGACTAAAACTGAGCTTCCCTACGCACAGGGAAGCAAGAGAAATGCTGATTTCATCAAGCCCAGTTACATACTCAGAATCTGTACTACTGCACAAATAGGCATGTCTTTGTAGGCAAAAAACTCATTTCTGACAATGTTGCCCAAATGCATCTCAGAAGTGTGCAACTTGTTCCCTGAGTTAGAAAACGTCGAGAAACGTTCGTTTCTGCTAGCGCTGTGCTTCTACACATGTATTTGCTGAACGGTGAAAGCGCACAGTAATGCACTTTTCTCCCAGCAAATACACTGTTTCTAAGGAAATGGGAACACACTGAGGAGACACTTGTGGGAGCTACTGTGACTAAAACTGAGCTTCCCTACGCACAGGGAAGCAAGAGAAATGCTGATTTCATCAAGCCCAGTTACATACTCAGAATCTGTACTACTGCACAAATAGGCATGTCTCTTTAGGCAAAAAACTCATTTCTGACAAAGTTGCCCAAATGCATCTCAGAAGTGTGCAACTTGTTCCCTGAGTTAGAAAACGTCGAGAAACGGTTATATCTGCTAATGCTGTGCTTCTACACATGTATTTGCTGAACGGTGAAGGCGCACAGTAATGCACTTTTCTTTCAGCAAATACACTGTTTCTAAGGAAATGGGAACACACTGAGGAGACACTTGTGGGAGCTACTGTGACTAAAACTGAGCTTCCCTACGCACAGGGAAGCAAGAGAAATGCTGATTTCATCAAGCCCAGTTACATACTCAGAATCTGTACTACTGTGCAAATAGGCATGTCTCTGTAGGCAAAAAACTCATTTCTGACAAAGTTGCCCAAATGCATCTCAGAAGTGTGCAACTTGTTCCGTGAGTTAGAAAACGTCGAGAAACGGTTATATCTGCTAGCGCTGTGCTTCTACACATGTATTTGGTGAACGGTGAAAGCGCACAGTAATGCACTTTTCTCCCAGCAAATACAGTTTCTAAGGAAATGGGAACACACTGAGGAGACACTTGTGGGAGCTACTGTGACTAAAACTGAGCTTCGCTACGCACAGGGAAGCAAGAGAAATGCTGATTTCATCAAGCCCAGTTACATACTCAGAATCTGTACTACTGCGCAAATAGGCATGTCTTTGTAGGCAAAAAACTCATTTCTGACAATGTTGCCCAAATGCATCTCAGAAGTGTGCAACTTGTTCCCTGAGTTAGAAAACGTCGAGAAACGTTCGTTTCTGCTAGCGCTGTGCTTCTACACATGTATTTGCTGAACGGTGAAAGCGCACAGTAATGCACTTTTCTCCCAGCAAATACACTGTTTCTAAGGAAATGGGAACACACTGAGGAGACACTTGTGGGAGCTACTGTGACTAAAACTGAGCTTCCCTACGCACAGGGAAGCAAGAGAAATGCTGATTTCATCAAGCCCAGTTACATACTCAGAATCTGTACTACTGCGCAAATAGGCATGTCTCTTTAGGCAAAAAACTCATTTCTGACAAAGTTGCCCAAATGCATCTCAGAAGTGTGCAACTTGTTCCCTGAGTTAGAAAACGTCGAGAAACGTTCGTTTCTGCTAGCGCTGTGCTTCTACACACGTATTTGCTGAACGGTGAAATCGCACAGTAATGCACTTTTCTCCCCGCAAATACACTGTTTCTAAGGAAATGGGAACACACTGAGGAGACACTTGTGGTAGCTACTGTGACTAAAACTGAGCTTCCCTACGCACAGGGAAGCAAGAGAAATGCTGATTTCATCCAGCCCAGTTACATACTCAGAATCTCTACTACTGCGCAAATAGGCATGTCTCTGTAGGCAAAAAACTCATTTCTGACAAAGTTGCCCAAATGCATCTCAGAAGTGTGCAACTTGTTCCCTGAGTTAGAAAACGTCAAGAAACGGTCATATCTGCTAACGCTGTGCTTCTACACATGTATTTGCTGAACGGTAAAAGCGCACAGTAATGCACTTTTCTCCCAGCAAATACACTGTTTCTAAGGAAATGGGAACACACTGAGGAGACACTTGTGGGACGTACTGTGACTAAAACTGAGCTTCCCTACGCACAGGGAAGCAAGAGAAATGCTGATTTCATCAAGCCCAGTTACATACTCCGAATCTCTACTATTGCGCAAATAGGCATGAATCTGTAGGCAAAAAACTCATTTCTGACAAAGTTGCCCAAATGCATCTCAGAAGTTTGCAACTTGTTCCCTGAGTTAGAAAACGTCGAGAAACGGTCTTTTCTGCTAGCGCTGTGCTTCTACACATGTATTTGCTGAACGGTGAAAGCGCACAGTAATGCACTTTTCTCCCAGCAAATACACTGTTTCTAAGGAAATGGGAACACACTGAGGAGACACTTGTGGGAGCTACTGTGACTAAAACTGAGCTTCCCTACGCACAGGGAAGCAAGAGAAATGCTGATTTCATCAAGCCCAGTTACATACTCAGAATCTGTACTACTGCGCAAATAGGCATGTCTCTGTAGGCAAAAAACTCTTTTCTGACAAAGTTGCCCAAATGCATCTCAGAAGTGTGCAACTTGTTCCCTGAGTTAGAAAACGTCGAGAAACGTTCGTTTCTGCTAGCGCTGTGCTTCTACACATGTATTTGCTGAACGGTGAAAGCGCACAGTAATGCACATTTCTCCCAGCAAATACACTGTTTCAAAGGAAATGGGAACAAACTGAGGAGACACTTGTGGGAGCTACTGTGACTCAAACTGAGCTTCCCTACGCACAGGGAAGCAAGAGAAATGCTGATTTCATCAAGCCCAGTTACATACTCAGAATCTGTACTACTGTGCAAATAGGCATGTCTCTGTAGGCAAAAAACTCATTTCTGACAAAGTTGCCCAAATGCATCTCAGAAGTGTGCAACTTGTTCCCTGAGTTAGAAAATATCGAGAAACGGTCATATCTGCTAACGCTGTGCTTCTACACATGTATTTGCTGAACGGTGAAAGCGCACAGTAATGCACTTTTCTCCCAGCAAATACCCTGTTTCTAAGGAAATGGGAACACACTGAGGAGACACTTGTGGGAGCTACTGTGACTAAAACTGAGCTTCCCTACGCACAGGGAAGCAAGAGAAATGCTGATTTCATCAAGCCCAGTTACATACTCAGAATCTGTACTACTTCGCAAATAGGCATGTCTCTGTAGGCAAAAAACTCATTTCTGACAAAGTTGCCCAAATGCATCTCAGAAGTGTGCAACGTGTTCCCTGAGTTAGAAAACGTCGAGAAACGATCATATCTGCTAGCGGTGTGCTTCTACACATGTATTTGCTGAACGGTGAAAGCACACAGTAATGCACTTTTCTCCCAGCAAATACACTGTTTCTAAGGAAATGGGAACACACTGAGGAGACACTTGTGGGAGCTACTGTGACTAAAACTGAGCTTCCCTACGCACAGGGAAGCAAGAGAAATGCTGATTTCATCAAGCCCAGTTACATACTCAGAATCTGTACTACTGCGCAAATAGGCATGTCTCTGTAGGCAAAAAACTCATTTCTGACAAAGTTGCCCAAATGCATCTCAGAAGTGTGCAACTTGTTCCCTGAGTTAGAAAACGTCGAGAAACGATCATATCTGCTAGCGGTGTGCTTCTACACATGTATTTGCTGAACGGTGAAAGCACACAGTAATGCACTTTTCTCCCAGCAAATACACTGTTTCTAAGGAAATGGGAACACACTGAGGAGACACTTGTGGGAGCTACTGTGACTAAAACTGAGCTTCCCTACGCACAGGGAAGCAAGAGAAATGCTGATTTCATCAAGCCCAGTTACATACTCAGAATCTGTACTACTGCGCAAATAGGCATGTCTCTGTAGGCAAAAAACTCATTTCTGACAAAGTTGCCCAAATGCATCTCAGAAGTGTGCAACTTGTTCCCTGAGTTAGAAAACGTCGAGATATGGTCGTTTCTGCTAGCGCTGTGCTTCTACACATGTATTTGCTGAACGGTGAAAGCGCACAGTAATGCACTTTTCTCCCAGCAAATACACTGTTTCTAAGGAAATGGGAACACACTGAGGAGACACTTGTGGGAGCTACTGTGACCAAAACTGAGCTTCTCTACGCACAGGGAAGCAAGAGAAATGCTGATTTCATCAAGCCCAGTTAAATACTCAGAATCTGTACTACTGCGCATATAGGCATGTCTTTGTAGGCAAAAAACTCATTTCTGACAATGTTTCCCAAATGCAACTCAGAAGTGTGCAACTTGTTCCCTGAGTTCGAAAACGTCGAGAAACGTTCGTTTCTGCTAGCGCTGTGCTTCTACACATGTATTTGCTGAACGGTGAAAGCGCACAGTAATGCACTTTTCTCCCAGCAAATACACTGTTTCTAAGGAAATGGGAACACACTGAGGAGACACTTGTGGGAGCTACTGTGACTAAAACTGAGCTTCCCTACGCACAGGGAAGCAAGAGAATGCTGATTTCATCCAGCCCAGTTACATACTCCGAATCTCTACTACTGCGCAAAAAGGCATGTCTATGTAGGCAAAAAACTCATTTCTGACAAAGTTGCCCAAATGCATCTCAGAAGTGTGCAACTTGTTCCCTGAGTTAGAAAACGTCGAGAAACGGTCGTTTCTGCTAGCGCTGTACTTCTACACATGTATTTGCTGAACGGTGAATGCGCACAGTAATGCACTTTTCTCCCAGCAAATACACTGTTTCTAAGGAAATGGGAACACACTGAGGAGACACTTGTAGGAGCTACTGTGACTAAAATTGAGCTTCCCTACGCACAGGGAAGTAAGAGAAATGCTGATTTCATCCAGCCCAGTTACATACTCAGAATCTGTACTGCTGCGCATATAGGCATGTCTCTGTAGGCAAAAAACTCATTTCTAACAAAGTTGCCCAAATGCATCTCAGAAGTGTGCAACTTGTTCCCTGAGTTAGAAAACGTCGAGAAACGGTTATATCTGCTAACGCTGTACTTCTACACATGTATTTGCTGAACGGTGAAAGCGCACAGTAATGCACTTTTCTCCCAGCAAATACACTGTTTCTAAGGAAATGGGAACACACTGAGGAGACACTTGTGGGAGCTACTGTAACTAAAACCGAGCTTCCCTATGCACAGGGAAGCAAGAGAAATGCTGATTTCATCAAGCCCAGTTACATACTCAGAATCTGTACTACTGCGCAAATAGGCATGTCTCTGTAGGCAAAAAACTCATTTCTGAAAAATTGGCCCAAATGCATCTCAGAAATGTGCAACTTGTTCCCTGAGTTAGAAAACGTCGAGAAACGTTTGTTTCTGCTAGCGCTGTGCTTCTACACATGTATTTGCTGAACAGTGAAAGCGCACAGTAATGCACTTTTCTCCCAGCAAATACACTGTTTCTAAGGAAATGGGAACACACTGAGGAGACACTTGTGGGAGCTACTGTGACTAAAACTGAGCTTCCCTATGCACAGGGAAGCAAGAGAAATGCTGATTTCATCAAGCTCAATTAGATACTCAGAATCTGTACTACTGAGCAAATAGGCATGTCTCTGTAGGCAAAAAACTCATTTCTGACAAAGTTGCCCAAATGCATCTCAGAAGTGTGCAACTTGTTCCCTGAGTTAGAAAACGTCGAGAAACGGTCATATCTGCTAACGATGTGCTTCTACACATGTATTTGCTGAACGGTGAAAGCGCACAGTAATGCACTTTTCTCCCAGCAAATACACTGTTTCTAAAGAAATGGGAACACACTGAGGAGACACTTGTGGGAGCTACTGTGACTAAAACTGAGCTTCCCTACGCACAGGGAAGCAAGAGAAATGCTGATTTCATCAAGCCCAGTTACATACTCAGAATCTGTTCTACTGCGCAAATAGGCATGTCTCTGTAGGCAAAAAACTCATTTCTGGCAAAGTTGCCCAAATGCATCTCAGAAGTGTGCAACTTGTTCCCTGAGTTAGAAAACGTCGAGAAACGTTCGTTTCTGCTAGCACTGTGCTTCTACACATGTATTTGCTGAACGGTGAAAGCGCACAGTAATGCACTTTTCTCCCAGCAAATACACTGTTTCTAAGGAAATGGGAACACACTGAGGAGACACTTGTGGGAGCTACTGTGACTAAAACTGAGCTTCCCTATGCACAGGGAAGCAAGAGAAATGCTGATTTCATCAAGCCCAGTTACATACTCAGAATCTGTACTACTGCGCAAATAGGCATGAATCTGTAGGCAAAAAACTCATTTCTGACAAAGTTGCCCAAATGCATCTCAGAAGTGTGCAACTTGTTCCCTGAGTTAGAAAACGTCGAGAAACGTTCGTTTCTGCTAGCGCTGTGCTTCTACACATGTATTTGCTAAACGGTGAAAGCACACAGTAATGCACTTTTCTCCCAGCAAATACACTGTTTCTAAGGAAATGGGAACACACTGAGGAGACACTTGTGGGAGCTACTGTGACTAAAACTGAGCTTCCCTACGCACAGGGAAGCAAGACAAATGCTGATTTCATCAAGCCCAGTTACATACTCAGAATCTGTACTACTGCGCAAATAGGCATGTCTCTGTAGGCTAAAACTCATTTCTGACAAAGTTGCCCAAATGCATCTCAGAAGTGTGCAACTTGTTCCCTGAGTTAGAAAACGTCGAGAAACGGTCATTTCTGCTAGCGCTGTGCTTCTACACATGTATTTGCTGAACGGTGAAAGCACACAGTAATGCACTTTTCTCCCAGCAAATACACTGTTTCTAAGGAAATGGGAACACTCTGAGGAGACACTTGTGGGAGCTACTGTGACTAAAACTGAGCTTCCCTACGCACAGGGAAGCAAGAGAAATGCTGATTTCATCAAGCCCAGTTACATACTCAGAATCTGTACTACTGCGCAAATAGGCATGTCTCTGTAGGCAAAAAACTCATTTCTGACAAAGTTGCCCAAATGCATCTCAGAAGTGTGCAACTTGTTCCCTGAGTTAGAAAACGTCGAGATATGGTCGTTTCTGCTAGCGCTCTGCTTCTACACATGTATTTGCTGAACGGTGAAAGCGCACAGTAATGCACTTTTCTCCCAGCAAATACACTGTTTCTAAGGAAATGGGAACACACTGAGGAGACACTTGTGGGAGCTACTGTGACCAAAACTGAGCTTCTCTACGCACAGGGAAGCAAGAGAAATGCTGATTTCATCAAGCCCAGTTAAATACTCAGAATCTGTACTACTGCGCATATAGGCATGTCTTTGTAGGCAAAAAACTCATTTCTGACAATGTTTCCCAAATGCAACTCAGAAGTGTGCAACTTGTTCCCTGAGTTCGAAAACGTCGAGAAACGTTCGTTTCTGCTAGCGCTGTGCTTCTACACATGTATTTGCTGAACGGTGAAAGCGCACAGTAATGCACTTTTCTCCCAGCAAATACACTGTTTCTAAGGAAATGGGAACACACTGAGGAGACACTTGTGGGAGCTACTGTGACTAAAACTGAGCTTCCCTACGCACAGGGAAGCAAGAGAATGCTGATTTCATCCAGCCCAGTTACATACTCCGAATCTCTACTACTGCGCAAAAAGGCATGTCTATGTAGGCAAAAAACTCATTTCTGACAAAGTTGCCCAAATGCATCTCAGAAGTGTGCAACTTGTTCCCTGAGTTAGAAAACGTCGAGAAACGGTCGTTTCTGCTAGCGCTGTACTTCTACACATGTATTTGCTGAACGGTGAATGCGCACAGTAATGCACTTTTCTCCCAGCAAATACACTGTTTCTAAGGAAATGGGAACACACTGAGGAGACACTTGTAGGAGCTACTGTGACTAAAATTGAGCTTCCCTACGCACAGGGAAGTAAGAGAAATGCTGATTTCATCCAGCCCAGTTACATACTCAGAATCTGTACTGCTGTGCATATAGGCATGTCTCTGTAGGCAAAAAACTCATTTCTAACAAAGTTGCCCAAATGCATCTCAGAAGTGTGCAACTTGTTCCCTGAGTTAGAAAACGTCGAGAAACGGTTATATCTGCTAACGCTGTACTTCTACACATGTATTTGCTGAACGGTGAAAGCGCACAGTAATGCACTTTTCTCCCAGCAAATACACTGTTTCTAAGGAAATGGGAACACACTGAGGAGACACTTGTGGGAGCTACTGTAACTAAAACCGAGCTTCCCTATGCACAGGGAAGCAAGAGAAATGCTGATTTCATCAAGCCCAGTTACATACTCAGAATCTGTACTACTGCGCAAATAGGCATGTCTCTGTAGGCAAAAAACTCATTTCTGACAAATTTGCCCAAATGCATCTCAGAAATGTGCAACTTGTTCCCTGAGTTAGAAAACGTCGAGAAACGTTTGTTTCTGCTAGCGCTGTGCTTCTACACATGTATTTGCTGAACGGTGAAAGCGCACAGTAATGCACTTTTCTCCCAGGAAATACACTGTTTCTAAGGAAATGGGAACACACTGAGGAGACACTTGTGGGAGCTACTGTGACTAAAACTGAGCTTCCCTATGCACAGGGAAGCAAGAGAAATGCTGATTTCATCAAGCTCAGTTAGATACTCAGAATCTGTACTACTGAGCAAATAGGCATGTCTCTGTAGGCAAAAAACTCATTTCTGACAAAGTTGCCCAAATGCATCTCAGAAGTGTGCAACTTGTTCCCTGAGTTAGAAAACGTCGAGAAACGGTCATATCTGCTAACGATGTGCTTCTACACATGTATTTGCTGAACGGTGAAAGCGCACAGTAATGCACTTTTCTCCCAGCAAATACACTGTTTCTAAAGAAATGGGAACACACTGAGGAGACACTTGTGGGAGCTACTGTGACTAAAACTGAGCTTCCCTATGCACAGGGAAGCAAGAGAAATGCTGATTTCATCAAGCCCAGTTACATACTCAGAATCTGTACTACTGCGCAAATAGGCATGTCTCTGTAGGCAAAAAACTCATTTCTGGCAAAGTTGCCCAAATGCATCTCAGAAGTGTGCAACTTGTTCCCTGAGTTAGAAAATGTCGAGAAACGTTCGTTTCTGCTAGCACTGTGCTTCTACACATGTATTTGCTGAACGGTGAAAGCGCACAGTAATGCACTTTTCTCCAAGCAAATACACTGTTTCTAAGGAAATGGGAACACACTGAGGAGACACTTGTGGGAGCTACTGTGACTAAAACTGAGCTTCCCTATGCACAGGGAAGCAAGAGAAATGCTGATTTCATCAAGCCCAGTTACATACTCAGAATCTGTACTACTGCGCAAATAGGCATGAATCTGTAGGCAAAAAACTCATTTCTGACAAAGTTGCCCAAATGCATCTCAGAAGTGTGCAACTTGTTCCCTGAGTTAGAAAACGTCGAGAAACGTTCGTTTCTGCTAGCGCTGTGCTTCTACACATGTATTTGCTGAACGGTGAAAGCACACAGTAATGCACTTTTCTCCCAGCAAATACACTGTTTCTAAGGAAATGGGAACACACTGAGGAGACACTTGTGGGAGCTACTGTGACTAAAACTGAGCTTCCCTACGCACAGGGAAGCAAGACAAATGCTGATTTCATCAAGCCCAGTTACATACTCAGAATCTGTACTACTGCGCAAATAGGCATGTCTCTGTAGGCTAAAACTCATTTCTGACAAAGTTGCCCAAATGCATCTCAGAAGTGTGCAACTTGTTCCCTGAGTTAGAAAACGTCGAGAAACGGTCATTTCTGCTAGCGCTGTGCTTCTACACATGTATTTGCTGAACGGTGAAAGCGCACAGTAATGCACTTTTCTCCCAGCAAATACACTGTTTCTAAGGAAATGGGAACACACTGAGGAGACACTTGTGGGAGCTACTGTGACTAAAACTGAGCTTCCCTACGCACAGGGAAGCAAGAGAAATGCTGATTTCATCAAGCCCAGTTACATACTCAGAATCTGTACTACTGCGCAAATAGGCATGTCTCTTTAGGCAAAAAACTCATTTCTGACAAAGTTGCCCAAATGCATCTCAGAAGTGTGCAACTTGTTCCCTGAGTTAGAAAACGTCGAGAAACGTTCGTTTCTGCTAGCGCTGTGCTTCTACACACGTATTTGCTGAACGGTGAAATCGCACAATAATGCACTTTTCTCCCAGCAAATACACTGTTTCTAAGGAAATGGGAACACACTGAGGAGACACTTGTGGTAGCTACTGTGACTAAAACTGAGCTTCCCTACGCACAGGGAAGCAAGAGAAATGCTGATTTCATCCAGCCCAGTTACATACTCAGAATCTCTACTACTGCGCAAATAGGCATGTCTCTGTAGGCAAAAAACTCATTTCTGACAAAGTTGCCCAAATGCATCTCAGAAGTGTGCAACTTGTTCCCTGAGTTAGAAAACGTCAAGAAACGGTCATATCTGCTAACGCTGTGCTTCTACACATGTATTTGCTGAACGGTAAAAGCGCACAGTAATGCACTTTTCTCCCAGCAAATACACTGTTTCTAAGGAAATGGGAACACACTGAGGAGACACTTGTGGGACGTACTGTGACTAAAACTGAGCTTCCCTACGCACAGGGAAGCAAGAGAAATGCTGATTTCATCAAGCCCAGTTACATACTCCGAATCTCTACTATTGCGCAAATAGGCATGAATCTGTAGGCAAAAAACTCATTTCTGACAAAGTTGCCCAAATGCATCTCAGAAGTTTGCAACTTGTTCCCTGAGTTAGAAAACGTCGAGAAACGGTCTTTTCTGCTTGCGCTGTGCTTCTACACATGTATTTGCTGAACGGTGAAAGCGCACAGTAATGCACTTTTCTCCCAGCAAATACACTGTTTCTAAGGAAATGGGAACACACTGAGGAGACACTTGTGGGAGCTACTGTGACTAAAACTGAGCTTCGCTACGCACAGGGAAGCAAGAGAAATGCTGATTTCATCAAGCCCAGTTACATACTCAGAATCCGTACTACTGCGCAAATAGGCATGTCTCTATAGGCAAAAAACTCTTTTCTGACAAAGTTGCCCAAATGCATCTCAGAAGTGTGCAACTTGTTCCCTGAGTTAGAAAACGTCGAGAAACGTTCGTTTCTGCTAGCGCTGTGCTTCTACACATGTATTTGCTGAACGGTGAAAGCGCACAGTAATGCACATTTCTCCCAGCAAATACACTGTTTCAAAGGAAATGGGAACAAACTGAGGAGACACTTGTGGGAGCTACTGTGACTCAAACTGAGCTTCCCTACGCACAGGGAAGCAAGAGAAATGCTGATTTCATCAAGCCCAGTTACATACTCAGAATCTGTACTACTGTGCAAATAGGCATGTCTCTGTAGGCAAAAAACTCATTTCTGACAAAGTTGCCCAAATGCATCTCAGAAGTGTGCAACTTGTTCCCTGAGTTAGAAAATATCGAGAAACGGTCATATCTGCTAACGCTGTGCTTCTACACATGTATTTGCTGAACGGTGAAAGCGCACAGTAATGCACTTTTCTCCCAGCAAATACCCTGTTTCTAAGGAAATGGGAACACACTGAGGAGACACTTGTGGGAGCTACTGTGACTAAAACTGAGCTTCCCTACGCACAGGGAAGCAAGAGAAATGCTGATTTCATCAAGCCCAGTTACATACTCAGAATCTGTACTACTGCGCAAATAGGCATGTCTCTGTAGGCAAAAAACTCATTTCTGACAAAGTTGCCCAAATGCATCTCAGAAGTGTGCAACGTGTTCCCTGAGTTAGAAAACGTCGAGAAACGATCATATCTGCTAGCGGTGTGCTTCTACACATGTATTTGCTGAACGGTGAAAGCACACAGTAATGCACTTTTCTCCCAGCAAATACACTGTTTCTAAGGAAATGGGAACACACTGAGGAGACACTTGTGGGAGCTACTGTGACTAAAACTGAGCTTCCCTACGCACAGGGAAGCAAGAGAAATGCTGATTTCATCAAGCCCAGTTACATACTCAGAATCTGTACTACTGCGCAAATAGGCATGAATCTGTAGGCAAAAAACTCATTTCTGACAATGCTGCCCAAATGCATCTCAGAAGTGTGCAACTTGTTCCCTGAATTAGAAAACGTCGAGAAACGTTGGTTTCTGCTAGCGCTGTGCTTCCACACATGTATTTGCTGAACGGTGAAAGCGCACAGTAATGCACTTTTCTCCCAGCAAATACACTGTTTCAAAGGAAATGGGAACACACTGAGGAGACACTTGTTGGAGCTACTGTGACTAAAACTGAGCTTCCCTACGCACAGGGAAGCAAGAGAAATGCTGATTTCATCAAGCCCAGTTACATACTCAGAATCTGTACTACTGCGCAAATAGGCATGTCTCTGTAGGCAAAAAACTCATTTCTGACAAAGTTGCCCAAATGCATCTCAGAAGTGTGCAACTTGTTCCCTGAGTTAGAAAACGTCGAGAAACGATCATATCTGCTAGCGGTGTGCTTCTACACATGTATTTGCTGAACGGTGAAAGCACACAGTAATGCACTTTTCTCCCAGCAAATACACTGTTTCTAAGGAAATGGGAACACACTGAGGAGACACTTGTGGGAGCTACTGTGACTAAAACTGAGCTTCCCTACGCACAGGGAAGCAAGAGAAATGCTGATTTCATCAAGCCCAGTTACATACTCAGAATCTGTACTACTGCGCAAATAGGCATGTCTCTGTAGGCAAAAAACTCATTTCTGACAAAGTTGCCCAAATGCATCTCAGAAGTGTGCAACTTGTTCCCTGAGTTAGAAAACGTCGAGATATGGTCGTTTCTGCTAGCGCTCTGCTTCTACACATGTATTTGCTGAACGGTGAAAGCGCACAGTAATGCACTTTTCTCCCAGCAAATACACTGTTTCTAAGGAAATGGGAACACACTGAGGAGACACTTGTGGGAGCTACTGTGACCAAAACTGAGCTTCTCTACGCACAGGGAAGCAAGAGAAATGCTGATTTCATCAAGCCCAGTTACATACTCAGAATCTGTACTACTGCGCATATAGGCATGTCTTTGTAGGCAAAAAACTCATTTCTGACAATGTTTCCCAAATGCAACTCAGAAGTGTGCAACTTGTTCCCTGAGTTAGAAAACGTCGAGAAACGTTCGTTTCTGCTAGCGCTGTGCTTCTACACATGTATTTGCTGAACGGTGAAAGCGCACAGTAATGCACTTTTCTCCCAGCAAATACACTGTTTCTAAGGAAATGGGAACACACTGAGGAGACACTTGTGGGAGCTACTGTGACTAAAACTGAGCTTCCCTACGCACAGGGAAGCAAGAGAATGCTGATTTCATCCAGCCCAGTTACATACTCCAAATCTCTACTACTGCGCAAAAAGGCATGTCTATGTAGGCAAAAAACTCATTTCTGACAAAGTTGCCCAAATGCATCTCAGAAGTGTGCAACTTGTTCCCTGAGTTAGAAAACGTCGAGAAACGGTCGTTTCTGCTAGCGCTGTACTTCTACACATGTATTTGCTGAACGGTGAATGCGCACAGTAATGCACTTTTCTCCCAGCAAATACACTGTTTCTAAGGAAATGGGAACACACTGAGGAGACACTTGTAGGAGCTACTGTGACTAAAATTGAGCTTCCCTACGCACAGGGAAGTAAGAGAAATGCTGATTTCATCCAGCCCAGTTACATACTCAGAATCTGTACTGCTGCGCAAATAGGCATGTCTCTGTAGGCAAAAAACTCATTTCTGACAAATTTGCCCAAATGCATCTCAGAAATGTGCAACTTGTTCCCTGAGTTAGAAAACGTCGAGAAACGTTTGTTTCTGCTAGCGCTGTGCTTCTACACATGTATTTGCTGAACGGTGAAAGCGCACAGTAATGCACTTTTCTCCCAGCAAATACACTGTTTCTAAGGAAATGGGAACACACTGAGGAGACACTTGTGGGAGCTACTGTGACTAAAACTGAGCTTCCCTATGCACAGGGAAGCAAGAGAAATGCTGATTTCATCAAGCTCAGTTAGATACTCAGAATCTGTACTACTGAGCAAATAGGCATGTCTCTGTAGGCAAAAAACTCATTTCTGACAAAGTTGCCCAAATGCATCTCAGAAGTGTGCAACTTGTTCCCTGAGTTAGAAAACGTCGAGAAACGGTCATATCTGCTAACGATGTGCTTCTACACATGTATTTGCTGAACGGTGAAAGCGCACAGTAATGCACTTTTCTCCCAGCAAATACACTGTTTCTAAAGAAATGGGAACACACTGAGGAGACACTTGTGGGAGCTACTGTGACTAAAACTGAGCTTCCCTACGCACAGGGAAGCAAGAGAAATGCTGATTTCATCAAGCCCAGTTACATACTCAGAATCTGTACTACTGCGCAAATAGGCATGTCTCTGTAGGCAAAAAACTCATTTCTGGCAAAGTTGACCAAATGCATCTCAGAAGTGTGCAACTTGTTCCCTGAGTTAGAAAACGTCGAGAAACGTTCGTTTCTGCTAGCACTGTGCTTCTACACATGTATTTGCTGAACGGTGAAAGCGCACAGTAATGCACTTTTCTCCCAGCAAATACACTGTTTCTAAGGAAATGGGAACACACTGAGGAGACACTTGTGGGAGCTACTGTGACTAAAACTGAGCTTCCCTATGCACAGGGAAGCAAGAGAAATGCTGATTTCATCAAGCCCAGTTACATACTCAGAATCTGTACTACTGCGCAAATAGGCATGAATCTGTAGGCAAAAAACTCATTTCTGACAAAGTTGCCCAAATGCATCTCAGAAGTGTGCAACTTGTTCCCTGAGTTAGAAAATGTCGAGAAACGTTCGTTTCTGCTAGCGCTGTGCTTCTACACATGTATTTGCTGAACGGTGAAAGCACACAGTAATGCACTTTTCTCCCAGCAAATACACTGTTTCTAAGGAAATGGGAACACACTGAGGAGACACTTGTGGGAGCTACTGTGACTAAAACTGAGCTTCCCTACGCACAGGGAAGCAAGACAAATGCTGATTTCATCAAGCCCAGTTACATACTCAGAATCTGTACTACTGCGCAAATAGGCATGTCTCTGTAGGCTAAAACTCATTACTGACAAAGTTGCCCAAATGCATCTCAGAAGTGTGCAACTTGTTCCCTGAGTTAGAAAACGTCGAGAAACGTTTGTTTCTGCTAGCGCTGTGCTTCTACACATGTATTTGCTGAACGGTGAAAGCGCACAGTAATGCACTTTTCTCCCAGCAAATACACTGTTAATAAGGAAATGGGAACACACTTAGGAGACACTTGTGGGAGCTACTGTGACTAAAACTGAGCTTCCCTACGCACAGGGAAGCAAGAGAAATGCTGATTTCATCCAGCCCAGTTACATACTCAGAATCTGTACTACTGCGCAAATAGGCATGTCTCTGTAGGCAAAAAACTCATTTCTGACAATGTTGCCCAAATGCATCTCAGAAGTGTGCAATTTGTTCCCTGAGTTAGAAAACATCGAGAAACGGTCGTTTCTGATAGCGCTGTGCTTCTACACATGTATTTGCTGAACGGTGAAAGCGCACAGTAATGCATTTTTCTCCCAGCAAATACAGTGTTTCTAAGGAAATGGGAACACACTGAGGAGACACTTGTGGGAGCTACTGTGACTTAAACTGAGCTTCTCTACGCACAGGGAAGCAAGAGAAATGCTGATTTCATCAAGCCCAGTTACATACTCAGAATCTGTACTACTGCGCAAATAGGCATGTCTCTTTAGGCAAAAAACTCATTTCTGACAAAGTTGCCCAAATGCATCTCAGAAGTGTGCAACTTGTTCCCTGAGTTAGAAAACGTCGAGAAACGTTCGTTTCTGCTACAGCTGTGCTTCTACACATGTATTTGATGAACGGTGAAAGCGCATAGTAATGCACTTTTCTACCAGCAAATACACTGTTTCTAAGGAAATGGGAACACACTGAGGAGACACTTGTGGTAGCTACTGTGACTAAAACTGAGCTTCCCTACGCACAGGGAAGCAAGAGAAATGCAGATTTCATCAAGCCCAGTTACATACTCAGAATCTGTACTACTGCGCAAATAGGCATGAATCTGTAGACAAAAAACTCATTTCTGACAAAGTTGCCCAAATGCATCTCAGAAGTGTGCAACTTGTTCCCTGAGTTAGAAAACGTCGAGAAACGGTCATATTTGCTAACGCTGTGCTTCTACACATGTATTTGCTGAACGGTGAAAGCGCACAGTAATGCACTTTTCTCCCAGCAAATACACTGTTTCTAAGGAAATGGGAACACACTGAGGAGACACTTGTGGGAGCAACTGTGACTAAAACTGAGCTTCCCTACGCACAGGGAAGCAAGAGAAATGCTGATTTCATCAAGCCCAGTTACATACTCAGAATATGTACTACTGCGCAAATAGGCATGTCTCTGTAGGGAAAAAACTCATTTCTGACAAAGTTGCCCAAATGCATCTCAGAAGTGTGCAACTTGTTCCCTGCGTTAGAAAACGTCGAGAAACGGTCATATCTGCCAACGCTGTGCTTCTACACATGTATTTGCTGAACGTTGAAAGCGCACAGTAATGCACTTTTCTCCCAGCAAATACACTGTTTCTAAGGAAATGGGGACACACTGAGGAGACACTTGTGGTAGCTACTGTGACTAAAACTGAGCTTCCCTACGCACAGGGAAGCAAGAGAAATGCTGATTTCATCAAGCCCAGTTACATACTCAGAATCTGTACTACTGCGCAAATAGGCATGAATCTGTAGGCAAAAAACTCATTTCTGACAAAGTTGCCCAAATGCATCTCAGAAGTGTGCAACTTGTTCCCTGAGTTAGAAAACGTCGAGAAACGTTCGATTCTGCTAGCGCTGTGCTTCAACACATGTATTTGCTGAATGGTGAAAGCGCACAGTAATGCACTTTTCTCCCAGCAAATACACTGTTTCTTAAGGAAATGGGAACACACTGAGGAGACACTTGTGGGAGCTACTGTGACTAAAACTGAGCTTCCCTACGCACAGGGAAGCAAGAGAAATGCTGATTTCATCAAGCCCAGTTACATACTCAGAATCTGTACTACTGCGCAAATAGGCATGAATCTGTAGGCAAAAAACTCATTTCTGACAAAGTTGCCCAAATGAATCTCAGAAGTGTGCAACTTGTTCCCTGAGTTAGAAAACGTCGAGAAACGGACATATCATCTAACGCTGTGCTTCTACACATGTATTTGCTGAACGGTGAAAGCGCACAATAATGCACTTTTCTCCCAGCGAATACATTGTTTCTAAGGAAATGGGAACACACTGAGGAGACACTTGTGGGAGCTACTGTGACTAAAACTGAGCTTCCCTACGCACAGGGAAGCAAGAGAAATGCTGATTTCATCAAGCCCAGTTACATACTCAGAATCTCTACTACTGCGCAAATAGGCACGTCTCTGTAGGCAAAAAACTCATTTCTGACAAAGTTGCCCAAATGCATCTCAGAAGTGTGCAACTTGTTCCCTGATTTAGAAAACGTGGAGAAACGGTCATATCTGCTACCCCTGTGCTTCTACACATGTATTTGCTGAACGGTGAAAGCGCACAGTAATGCACTTTTCTCCCAGCAAATACACTGTTTCTAAGGAAATGGGAACATACTGAGGAGACACTTGTGGGAGCTACTTTGACTAAAACTGGGCTTCCCTACGCACAGGGAAGCATGAGAAATGCTGATTTCATCAAGCCCAGTTACATACACAGAATCTGTACTACTGCGCAAATAGGCATGAATTTGTAGGAAAAAACTCATTTCTGACAAAGTTGCCCAAATGCATCTCAGAAGTGTGCAACTTGTTCCCTGAGTTAGAAAACGTCGAAAAACGTTCGATTCTGCTAGCGCTGTGCTTCTACACATGTATTTGCTGAACGGTGAAAGCGCACAGTAATGCACTTTTCTCCCAGCAAATACACTGTTTCTAAGGAAATGGGAACACACTGAGGAGACACTTGTGGGAGCTACTGTGACTAAAACTGAGCTTCCCTACGCACAGGGAAGCAAGAAAAATGCTGATTTCATCAAGCACAGTTACATACTCAGAATCTGTACTACTGCGCAAATAGGCATGTCTCTGTAGGCAAAAAACTCATTTCTGACAAAGTTGCCCAAATGCATCTCAGAAGTTTGCAACTTGTTCCCTGAGTTAGAAAACGCGTTCATTTCTGCTAGCGCTGTGCTTCTACACATGTATTTGCTGAACGGAGAAAGCGCACAGTAATGCACTTTTCTCCCAGCAAATACACTGTTTCTAAGGAAATGGGAACACACTGAGGAGACACTTGTGGGAGCTACTGTGACTAAAACTGAGCTTCCCTACGCACAGGGAAGCAAGAGAAATGCTGATTTCATCAAGCCCAGTTACATACTCAGAATCTGTACTACTGCGCAAATAGGCATGTCTCTGTAGGCAAAAAACTCATTTCTGACAAAGTTGCCCAAAGGCATCTCAGAAGTGTGCATCTTGTTCCCTGAGTTAGAAAACGTCGAGAAACGTTTGTTTCTGCTAGCGCTGTGCTTCTACACATGTATTTGCTGAACGGTGAAAGCGCACAGTAATGCACTTTTCTCCCAGCAAATACACTGTTTCTAAGGAAATGGGAACACACTAAGGAGACACTTGTGGGAGCTACTGTGACTAAAACTGAGCTTCCCTACGCACAGGGAAGCAAGAGAAATGCTGATTTCATCAAGCCCAGTTACATACTCAGAATCTGTACTACTGCGCAAATAGGCATGTCTCTGTAGGCAAAAAACTCATTTCTGACAAAGTTGCCCAAATGCATCTCAGAAGTGTGCAACTTGTTCCCTGAGTTAGAAAACGTCGAGAAACGGTCATATCATATAACGCTGTGCTTCTACACATGTATTTGCTGAACGGTGAAAGCGCACAATAATGCACTTTTCTCCCAGCAAATACACTGTTTCTAAGGAAATGGGAACACACTGAGGAGACACTTGTGGGAGCTACTGTGACTAAAACTGAGCTTCCCTACGCACAGGGAAGCAAGAGAAATGCTGATTTCATCAAGCCCAGTTACATACTCAGAATCTGTACTACTGCGCAAATAGGCATGAATCTGTAGGCAAAAAACTCATTTCTGACAAAGTTGCCCGAATGCATCTCAGAAGTGTGCAACTTGTTCCCTGAGTTAGAAAACGTCGAGAAACGTTCGTTTCTGCTAGCGCTGTGCTTCTACACATGTATTTGCTGAACGGTGAAAGCGCACAGTAATGCACTTTTCTCCCAGCAAATACACTGTTTCTAAGGAAATGGGAACACACTGAGGAGACACTTGTGGGAGCTACTGTGACTAAAACTGAGCTTCCCTACGCACAGGGAAGCAAGAGAAATGCTGATTTCATCAAGCCCAGTTACATACTCAGAATCTGTACTACTGCGCAAATAGGCATGTCTCTGTAGGCAAAAAACTCATTTCTGACAAAGTTGCCCAAATGAATCTCAGAAGTGTGCAACTTGTTCCCTGAGTTAGAAAACGTCGAGAAACGGACATATCATCTAACGCTGTGCTTCTACACATGTATTTGCTGAACGGTGAAAGCGCACAATAATGCACTTTTCTCCCAGCGAATACATTGTTTCTAAGGAAATGGGAACACACTGAGGAGACACTTGTGGGAGCTACTGTGACTAAAACTGAGCTTCCCTACGCACAGGGAAGCAAGAGAAATGCTGATTTCATCAAGCCCAGTTACATACTCAGAATCTCTACTACTGCGCAAATAGGCACGTCTCTGTAGGCAAAAAACTCATTTCTGACAAAGTTGCCCAAATGCATCTCAGAAGTGTGCAACTTGTTCCCTGAGTTAGAAAACGTCGAGAAACGGTCATATCATCTAACGCTGTGCTTCTACACATGTATTTGCTGAACGGTGAAAGCGCACAATAATGCACTTTTCTCCCAGCAAATACACTGTTTCTAAGGAAATGGGAACACAGTGAGGAGACACTTGTGGGAGCTACTGTGACTAAAACTGAGCTTCCCTACGCACAGGGAAGCAAGAGAAATGCTGATTTCATCAAGCCCAGTTACATACTCAGAATCTGTACTACTGTGCAAATAGGCATGTCTTTGTAGGCAAAAAACTCATTTCTGACAATGTTGCCCAAATGCATCTCAGAAGTGTGCAACTTGTTCCCTGAGTTAGAAAATGTCGAGAAACGTTCGTTTCTGCTAGCGCTGTGCTTCTACACATGTATTTGCTGAACGGTGAAAGCGCACAGTAATGCACTTTTCTCCCAGCAAATACACTGTTTCTAAGGAAATGGGAACACACTGAGGAGACACTTGTGGGAGCTACTGTGACTAAAACTGAGCTTCCCTATGCACAGGGAAGCAAGAGAAATGCTGATTTCATCAAGCCCAGTTACATACTTAGAATCTGTACTACTGCGCAAATAGGCATGTCTCTGTAGGCAAAAAACTCATTTCTGACAATGTTGCCCAAATGCATCTCAGAAGTGTGCAACTTGTTCCCTGAGTTAGAAAACGTCGAGAAACGTTCGTTTCTGCTAGCGCTGTGCTTCTACACATGTATTTGCTGAACGGTGAAAGCGCACAGTAATGCACTTTTCTCCCAGCAAATACACTGTTTCTAAGGAAATGGGAACACACTGAGGAGACACTTGTGGGAGCTACTGTGACTAAAACTGAGCTTCCCTACGCACAGGGAAGCAAGAGATATGCTGATTTCATCAAGCCCAGTTACATACTCAGAATCTGTACTACTGCGCAAATAGGCATGTCTCTTTAGGCACAAGTCTCATTTCTGACAAAGTTGCCCAAATGCATCTCAGAAGTGTGGAACTTGTTCCCTGAGTTAGAAAACATCGAGAAACCTTCCTTTCTGCTAGCGCTGTGCTTCTACACATGTTTTTGCTGAACGGTGAAAGCGCACAGTAATGCACTTTTCTCCCAGCAAATACACTGTTTCTAAGGAAATGGGAACACACTGAGGAGACAATTGTGGGAGCTACGGTGACTAAAACTGAGCTTCCCTACGCACAGGGAAGCAAAAGAAATGCTGATTTCATCAAGCCCAGTTACATACTCAGAATCTGTACTACTGCGCAAATAGGCATGTCTCTGTAGGGAAAAAACTCATTTCTGACAACGTTGCCCAAATGCATCTCAGAAGTGTGCAACTTGTTCCCTGAGTTAGAAAACGTCGAGAAACGTTCGTTTCTGCTAGCGCTGTGCTTCTACACATGTATTTGCTGAACGGTGAAAGCGCACAGTAATGCACTTTTCTCCCAGCAAATACACTGTTTCTAAGGAAATGGGAACACACTGAGGAGACACTTGTGGGAGCTACTGTGACTAAAACTGAGCTTCCCTACGCACAGCGAAGCAAGAGAAATGCTGATTTCATCAAGCCCAGTTACATACTCAGAATCTGTACTACTGCGCAAATAGGCATGAATCTGTAGGCAAAAAACTCATTTCTGACAAAGATGCCCAAATGCATCTCAGAAGTGTGCAACTTGTTCCCTGAGGTAGAAAACGTTGAGAAACGTTCGTTTCTGCTAGCACTGTGCTTCTACACATGTATTTGCTGAACGGTGAAAGCGCACAGAAATGCACTTTTCTCCCAGCAAATACACTGTTTCTAAGGAAATGGGAACACACTGAGGAGACACTTGTGGGAGCTACTGTGACTAAAACTGAGCTTCCCTACGCACAGGGAAGCAAGAGAAATGCTGATTTCATCAAGCCCAGTTACATACTTAGAATCTGTACTACTGCGCAAATAGGCATGTCTCTGTAGGCAAAAAACTCATTTCTGACAATGTTGCCCAAATGCATCTCAGAAGTGTGCAACTTGTTCCCTGAGTTAGAAAACATCGAGAAACGTTCGTTTCTGCTAGCGCTGTGCTTCTACACATGTATTTGCTGAACGGTGAAAGCGCACAGTAATGCACTTTTCTCCCAGCAAATACACTGTTTCTAAGGAAATGGGAACACACTGAGGAGACACTTGTGGGAGCTACTGTGACTAAAACTGAGCTTCCCTACGCACAGGGAAGCAAGAGAAATGCTGATTTCATCAAGCCCAGTTACATACTCAGAATCTGTACTACTGCGCAAATAGGCAGGTCTCTTTAGGCACAAAACTCATTTTTGACAAAGTTGCCCAAATGCATCTCAGAAGTGTGCAACTTGTTCCCTGAGTTAGAAAACGTCGAGAAACGGTCATATCTGCTAACGCGGTGCTTCTACACATGTATTTGCTGAACGGTGAAAGCGCACAGTAATGCACTTTTCTCCCAGCAAATACACTGTTTCTAAGGAAATGGGAACACACTGAGGAGACAATTGTGGGAGCTACTGTGACTAAAACTGAGCTTCCCTACGCACAGGGAAGCAAAAGAAATGCTGATTTCATCAAGCCCAGTTACATACTCAGAATCTGTACTACTGCGCAAATAGGCATGTCTCTGTAGGGAAAAAACTCATTTCTGACAAAGTTGCCCAAATGCATCTCAGAAGTGTGCAACTTGTTCCATGAGTTAGAAAACGTCGAGAAACGTTCGTTTCTGCTAGCGCTGTGCTTCTACACATGTATTTGCTGAACGGTGAAAGCGCACAGTAATGCACTTTTCTCCCAGCAAATACACTGTTTCTAAGGAAATGGGAACACACTGAGGAGACACTTGTGGGAGCTACTGTGACTAAAACTGAGCTTCCCTACGCACAGGGAAGCAAGAGAAATGCTGATTTCATCAAGCCCAGTTACATACTCAGAATCTGTACTACTGCGCAAATAGGCATGAATCTGTAGGCAAAAAACTCATTTCTGACAAAGATGCCCAAATGCATCTCAGAAGTGTGCAACTTGTTCCCTGAGGTAGAAAACGTTGAGAAACGTTCGTTTCTGCTAGCACTGTGCTTCTACACATGTATTTGCTGAACGGTGAAAGCGCACAGTAATGCACTTTTCTCCCAGCAAATACACTGTTTCTAAAGAAATGGGAACACACTGAGGAGACACTTGTGGGAGCTACTGTGACTAAAACTGAGCTTCCCTACACACAGGGAAGCAAGAGAAATGCTGATTTCATCAAGCCCAGTTACATACTTAGAATCTGTACTACTGCGCAAATAGGCATGTCTGTGTAGGCAAAAAACTCATTTCAGACAATGTTGCCCAAATGCATCTCAGAAGTGTGCAACTTGTTCCATGAGTTAGAAAACGTCGAGAAACGTTCGTTTCTGCTAGCGCTGTGCTTCTACACATGTATTTGCTGAACGGTGAAAGCACACAGTAATGCACTTTTCTCCCAGCAAATACACTGTTTCTAAGGAAATGGGAACACACTGAGGAGACACTTGTGGGAGCTACTGTGACTAAAACTGAGCTTCTCTACGCACACGGAAGCAAGAGAAATGCTGATTTCATCAAGCCCAGTTACATACTCAGAATCTGTACTACTGCGGAAATAGGCAAGTCTCTGTAGGCAAAAAACTCATTTCTGACAAAGTTGCCTAAATGCATCTCAGAAGTGTGCAACTTGTTCCCTGAGCTAGAAAACGTCGAGAAACGCTCATATCTGCTAACGCTGTGCTTCTACACATGTATTTGCTGAACGGTGAAAGCGCACAGTAATGCACTTTTCTCCCAGCAAATACACTGTTTCTAAGGAAATGGGAACACACTGAGGAGACACTTGTGGGAGCTACTGTGACTAAAACTGGGCTTCCCTACGCACAGGGAAGCAAGAGAAATGCTGATTTCATCAAGTCCAGTTGCATACTCAGAATCTGTACTACTGCTCAAATAGGAATGTCTCCGTAGGCAAAAAACTCATTTCTGACAATGTTGCCCAAATGCATCTCAGAAGTGTGCAACTTGTTCCCTGAGTTAGAAAACGTCGAGAAACGTTCGTTTCTGCTAGCGCTGTGCTTCTACACATGTATTTGCTGAACGGTGAAAGCGCACAGTAATGCACTTTTCTCCCAGCAAATACACTGTTTCTAAGGAAATGGGAACACACTGAGGAGACACTTGTGGGAGCTACTGTGACTAAAACTGAGCTTCCCTACGCACAGGGAAGCAAGAGAAATGCTGATTTCATCAAGCCCAGTTACATACTCAGAATCTGTACTACTGCGCAAATAGGCATGTCTCTGTAGGCAAAAAACTCATTTCTGACAAAGTTGCCCAAATGCATCTCAGAAGTGTGCAACTTGTTCCCTGAGTTAGAAAACGTCGAGAAACGGACATATCATCTAACGCTGTGCTTCTACACATGTATTTGCTGAACGGTGAAAGCGCACAATAATGCACTTTTCTCCCAGCGAATACATTGTTTCTAAGGAAATGGGAACACACTGAGGAGACACTTGTGGGAGCTACTGTGACTAAAACTGAGCTTCCCTACGCACAGGGAAGCAAGAGAAATGCTGATTTCATCAAGCCCAGTTACATACTCAGAATCTCTACTACTGCGCAAATAGGCACGTCTCTGTAGGCAAAAAACTCATTTCTGACAAAGTTGCCCAAATGCATCTCAGAAGTGTGCAACTTGTTCCCTGAGTTAGAAAACGTCGAGAAACGGTCATATCATCTAACGCTGTGCTTCTACACATGTATTTGCTGAACGGTGAAAGCGCACAATAATGCACTTTTCTCCCAGCAAATACACTGTTTCTAAGGAAATGGGAACACAGTGAGGAGACACTTGTGGGAGCTACTGTGACTAAAACTGAGCTTCCCTACGCACAGGGAAGCAAGAGAAATGCTGATTTCATCAAGCCCAGTTACATACTCAGAATCTGTACTACTGTGCAAATAGGCATGTCTTTGTAGGCAAAAAACTCATTTCTGACAATGTTGCCCAAATGCATCTCAGAAGTGTGCAACTTGTTCCCTGAGTTAGAAAATGTCGAGAAACGTTCGTTTCTGCTAGCGCTGTGCTTCTACACATGTATTTGCTGAACGGTGAAAGCGCACAGTAATGCACTTTTCTCCCAGCAAATACACTGTTTCTAAGGAAATGGGAACACACTGAGGAGACACTTGTGGGAGCTACTGTGACTAAAACTGAGCTTCCCTACGCACAGGGAAGCAAGAGATATGCTGATTTCATCAAGCCCAGTTACATACTCAGAATCTGTACTACTGCGCAAATAGGCATGTCTCTTTAGGCACAAATCTCATTTCTGACAAAGTTGCCCAAATGCATCTCAGAAGTGTGGAACTTGTTCCCTGAGTTAGAAAACATCGAGAAACGTTCCTTTCTGCTAGCGCTGTGCTTCTACACATGTTTTTGCTGAACGGTGAAAGCGCACAGTAATGCACTTTTCTCCCAGCAAATACACTGTTTCTAAGGAAATGGGAACACACTGAGGAGACAATTGTGGGAGCTACGGTGACTAAAACTGAGCTTCCCTACGCACAGGGAAGCAAAAGAAATGCTGATTTCATCAAGCCCAGTTACATACTCAGAATCTGTACTACTGCGCAAATAGGCATGTCTCTGTAGGGAAAAAACTCATTTCTGACAACGTTGCCCAAATGCATCTCAGAAGTGTGCAACTTGTTCCATGAGTTAGAAAATGTCGAGAAACGTTCGTTTCTGCTAGCGCTGTGCTTCTACACATGTATTTGCTGAACGGTGAAAGCGCACAGTAATGCACTTTTCTCCCAGCAAATACACTGTTTCTAAGGAAATGGGAACACACTGAGGAGACACTTGTGGGAGCTACTGTGACTAAAACTGAGCTTCCCTACGCACAGCGAAGCAAGAGAAATGCTGATGTCATCAAGCCCAGTTACATACTCAGAATCTGTACTACTGCGCAAATAGGCATGAATTTGTAGGCAAAAAACTCATTTCTGACAAAGATGCCCAAATGCATCTCAGAAGTGTGCAACTTGTTCCCTGAGGTAGAAAACGTTGAGAAACGTTCGTTTCTACTAGCACTGTGCTTCTACACATGTATTTGCTGAACGGTGAAAGCGCACAGAAATGCACTTTTCTCCCAGCAAATACACTGTTTCTAAGGAAATGGGAACACACTGAGGAGACACTTGTGGGAGCTACTGTGACTAAAACTGAGCTTCCCTACGCACAGGGAAGCAAGAGAAATGCTGATTTCATCAAGCCCAGTTACATACTTAGAATCTGTACTACTGCGCAAATAGGCATGTCTCTGTAGGCAAAAAACTCATTTCTGACAATGTTGCCCAAATGCATCTCAGAAGTGTGCAACTTGTTCCCTGAGTTAGAAAACATCGAGAAACGTTCGTTTCTGCTAGCGCTGTGCTTCTACACATGTATTTGCTGAACGGTGAAAGCGCACAGTAATGCACTTTTCTCCCAGCAAATACACTGTTTCTAAGGAAATGGGAACACACTGAGGAGACACTTGTGGGAGCTACTGTGACTAAAACTGAGCTTCCCTACGCACAGGGAAGCAAGAGAAATGCTGATTTCATCAAGCCCAGTTACATACTCAGAATCTGTACTACTGCGCAAATAGGCATGTCTCTTTAGGCACAAAACTCATTTTTGACAAAGTTGCCCAAATGCATCTCAGAAGTGTGCAACTTGTTCCCTGAGTTAGAAAACGTCGAGAAACGGTCATATCTGCTAACGCGGTGCTTCTACACATGTATTTGCTGAACGGTGAAAGCGCACAGTAATGCACTTTTCTCCCAGCAAATACACTGTTTCTAAGGAAATGGGAACACACTGAGGAGACAATTGTGGGAGCTACTGTGACTAAAACTGAGCTTCCCTACGCACAGGGAAGCAAAAGAAATGCTGATTTCATCAAGCCCAGTTACATACTCAGAATCTGTACTACTGCGCAAATAGGCATGTCTCTGTAGGGAAAAAACTCATTTCTGACAAAGTTGCCCAAATGCATCTCAGAAGTGTGCAACTTGTTCCATGAGTTAGAAAACGTCGAGAAACGTTCGTTTCTGCTAGCGCTGTGCTTCTACACATGTATTTGCTGAACGGTGAAAGCGCACAGTAATGCACTTTTCTCCCAGCAAATACACTGTTTCTAAGGAACTGGGAACACACTGAGGAGACACTTGTGGGAGCTACTGTGACTAAAACTGAGCTTCCCTACGCACAGGGAAGCAAGAGAAATGCTGATTTCATCCAGCCCAGTTACATACTCAGAATCTGTACTACTGCGCAAATAGGCATGAATCTGTAGGCAAAAAACTCATTTCTGACAAAGTTGCCCAAATGCATCTCAGAAGTGTGCAACTTGTTCCCTGAGTTAGAAAACGTCGAGAAACGTTCGTTTCTGCTACCGCTGTGCTTCTACACATGTATTTGCTGAACGGTGAAAGCGCACAGTAATGCACTTTTCTCCCAGCAAATACACTGTTTCTAAGGAAATGGGAACACACTGAGGAGACACTTGTGGGAGCTACTGTGACTAAAACTGAGCTTCCCTACGCACAGGGAAGCAAGAGAAATGCTGATTTCATCAAGCCCAGTTACATACTCAGAATCTGTACTACTGCGCAAATAGGCATGAATCTGTAGGCAAAAAACTCATTTCTGACAATGTTGCCCAAATGCATCTCAGAAGTGTGCAACTTGTTCCCTGAGTTAGAAAACATCGAGAAACGTTCGTTTCTGCTACCGCTGTGCTTCTACACATGTATTTGCTGAACGGTGAAAGCACACAGTAATGCACTTTTCTCCCAGCAAATACACTGTTTCTAAAGAAATGGGAACACACTGAGGAGACACTTGTGGGAGCTACTGTGACTAAAACTGAGCTTCCCTACGCACAGGGAAGCAAGAGAAATGCTGATTTCATCAAGCCCAGTTACATACTCAGAATCTGTACTACTGTGCAAATAGGCATGAATCTGTAGGCAAAAAACTCATTTCTGACAATGTTGCCCAAATGCATCTCAGAAGTGTGCAACTTGTTCCCTGAGTTAGAAAACGTCGAGATACGTTCATTTCTGCTAGCGCTGTGCTTCTACACATGTATTTGCTGAACGGTGAAAGCACACAGTAATGCACTTTTCTCCCAGCAAATACAGTTTCTAAAGAAATGGGAACACACTGAGGAGACACTTGTGGGAGCTACTGTGACTAAAACTGAGCTTCCCTACGCACAGGGAAGCAAGAGAAATGCTGATTTCATCAAGCCCAGTTACATACTCAGAATCTGTACTACTGCGCAAATAGGCATGAATCTGTAGGCAAAAAACTCATTTCTGACAAAGTTGCCCAAATGCATCTCAGAAGTGTGCAACTTGTTCCCTGAGTTAGAAAACGTCGAGAAACGGTCATATCTGCTAACGCTGTGCTTCTACACATGTATTTGCTGAACGGTGAAAGCGCACAGTAATGCAATTTTCTCCCAGCAAATACACTGTTTCTAAGGAAATGGGAACACACTGAGGAGACACTTGTGGGAGCTACTGTGACTAAAACTGAGCTTCCCTACGCACAGGGAAGCAAGAGAAATGCTGATTTCATCAAGCCCAGTTACATACTCAGAATCTGTACTACTGCGCAAATAGGCATGTCTCTGTAGGCAAAAAACTCATTTCTGACAAAGTTGCCCAAATGCATCTCAGAAGTGTGCAACTTGTTCCCTGAGTTAGAAAACGTCAAGAAACGTTCGTTTCTGCTAGCGCTGTGCTTCTACACATGTATTTGCTGAACGGTGAAAGCGCACAGTAATGCACTTTTCTCCCAGCAAATACACTGTTTCTAAGGAAATGGGAACACACTGAGGAGACACTTGTGGGAGCTACAGTGACTAAAACTGAGCTTCCCTACGCACAGGGAAGCAAGACAAATGCTGATTTCATCAAGCCCAGTTACATACTCAGAATCTGTACTACTGCGCAAATAGGCATGTCTCTGTAGGCTAAAACTCATTTCTGACATAGTTGCCCAAATGCATCTCAGAAGTGTGCAACTTGTTCCCTGAGTTAGAAAACGTCGATAAACGGTCATATCTGCTAACGCTGTGCTTCTACACATGTATTTGCTGAACGGTGAAAGCGCACAGTAATGCACTTTTCTCCCAGCAAATACACTGTTTCTACGGAAATGGGAACACACTGAGGAGACACTTGTGGGAGCTAATGTGACTAAAACTGAGCTTCCCTACGCACAGGGAAGCAAGAGAAATGCTGATTTCATCCAGCCCAGTTACATACTCAGAATCTGTACTACTGCGCAAATAGGCATGTCTCTGTAGGCAAAAAACTCATTTCTGACAAAGTTGCCCAAATGCATCTCAGAAGTGTGCAACTTGTTCCATGAGTTAGAAAACGTCGAGAAACGTTCGTTTCTGCTAGCGCTGTGCTTCTACAAATGTATTTGCTGAACGGTGAAAGCGCACAGTAATGCACTTTTCTCCCAGCAAATACACTGTTTCTAAGGAAATGGGAACACACTGAGGAGACACTTGTGGGAGCTACAGTGACTAAAACTGAGCTTCCCTACGCACAGGGAAGCAAGAGAAATGCTGATTTCATCAAGCCCAGTTACATACTCAGAATCTGTACTACTGCGCAAATAGGCATGAATCTGTAGGCAAAAAACTCATTTCTGACAATGTTGCCCAAATGCATCTCTGAAGTGTGCAACTTGTTCCCTGAGTTAGAAAACGTCGAGAAACGTTCGTTTCTGCTACCGCTGTGCTTCTACACATGTATTTGCTGAACGGTGAAAGCACACAGTAATGCACTTTTCTCCCAGCAAATACACTGTTTCTAAAGAAATGGGAACACACTGAGGAGACACTTGTGGGAGCTACTGTGACTAAAACTGAGCTTCCCTACGAACAGGGAAGCAAGAGATATGCTGATTTCATCAAGCCCAGTTACATACTCAGAATCTGTACTACTGTGCAAATAGGCATGAATCTGTAGGCAAAAAACTCATTTCTGACAATGTTGCCCAAATGCATCTCAGAAGTGTGCAACTTGTTCCCTGAGTTAGAAAACGTCGAGATACGTTCGTTTCTGCTAGCGCTGTGCTTCTACACATGTATTTGCTGAACGGTGAAAGCACACAGTAATGCACTTTTCTCCCAGCAAATACACTGTTTCTAAAGAAATGGGAACACACTGAGGAGACACTTGTGGGAGCTACTGTGACTAAAACTGAGCTTCCCTACGCACAGGGAAGCAAGAGAAATGCTGATTTCATCAAGCCCAGTTACATACTCAGAATCTGTACTACTGCGCAAATAGGCATGAATCTGTAGGCAAAAAACTCATTTCTGACAAAGTTGCCCAAATGCATCTCAGAAGTGTGCAACTTGTTCCCTGATTTAGAAAACGTCGAGAAACGGTCATATCTGCTAACGCTGTGCTTCTACACATGTATTTGCTGAACGGTGAAATCGCACAGTAATGCACTTTTCTCCCAGCAAATACACTGTTTCTAAGGAAATGGGAACACACTGAGGAGACACTTGTGGGAGCTACTGTGACTAAAACTGAGCTTCCCTACGCACAGGGAAGCAAGAGAAATGCTGATTTCATCAAGCCCAGTTACATACTCAGAATCTGTACTACTGCGCAAATAGGCATGTCTCTGTAGGCAAAAAACTCATTTCTGACAAAGTTGCCCAAATGCATCTCAGAAGTGTGCAACTTGTTCCCTGAGTTAGAAAACGTCAAGAAACGTTCGTTTCTGCTAGCGCTGTGCTTCTACACATGTATTTGCTGAACGGTGAAAGCGCACAGTAATGCACTTTTCTCCCAGCAAATACACTGTTTCTAAGGAACTGGGAACACACTGAGGAGACACTTGTGGGAGCTACTGTGACTAAAACTGAGCTTCCCTACGCACAGGGAAGCAAGAGAAATGCTGATTTCATCCAGCCCAGTTACATACTCAGAATCTGTACTACTGCGCAAATAGGCATGAATCTGTAGGCAAAAAACTCATTTCTGACAAAGTTGCCCAAATGCATCTCAGAAGTGTGCAACTTGTTCCCTGAGTTAGAAAACGTCGAGAAACGTTCGTTTCTGCTACCGCTGTGCTTCTACACATTTATTTGCTGAACGGTGAAAGCGCACAGTAATGCACTTTTCTCCCAGCAAATACACTGTTTCTAAGGAAATGGGAACACACTGAGAGACACTTGTGGGAGCTACTATGACTAAAACTGAGCTTCCCTACGCACAGGGAAGCAAGAGAAATGCTGATTTCATCCAGCCCAGTTACATACTCAGAATCTGTACTACTGCGCAAATAGGCATGAATCTGTAGGCAAAAAACTCATTTCTGACAAAGTTGCCCAAATGCATCTCAGAAGTGTGCAACTTGTTCCCTGAGTTAATAAACGTCGAGAAACATTCGTTTCTGCTAGCGCTGTGCTTCTACACATGTATTTGCTGAACGGTGAAAGCGCACAGTAATGCACTTTTCTCCCAGCAAATACACTGTTTCTAAGGAAATGGGAACACACTGAGGAGACACTTGTGAGAGCTACTGTGACTAAAACTGAGCTTCCCTACGCACAGGGAAGCAAGAGAAATGCTGATTTCATCAAGCCCAGTTACATACTCAGAATCTGTACTACTGCGCAAATAGGCATGTCTTGTAGGCAAAAAACTCATTTCTGACAATGTTGCCCAAATGCATCTCAGAAGTGTGCAACTTGTTCCCTGAGTTAGAAAACGTCGAGAAACATTCGTTTCTGCTAGCGCTGTGCTTCTACACATGTATTTGCTGAACGGTGAAAGCACACAGTAATGCACTTTTCTCCCAGCAAATACACTGTTTCTAAAGAAATGGGAACACACTGAGGAGACACTTGTGGGAGCTACTGTGACTAAAACTGAGCTTCCCTACGCACAGGGAAGCAAGAGAAATGCTGATTACATCAAGCCCAGTTACATACTCAGAATCTGTACTACTGCGCAAATAGGCATGAATCTGTAGGCAAAAAACTCATTTCTGACAATGTTGCCCAAATGCATCTCAGAAGTGTGCAACTTGTTCCCTGAGTTAGAAAATGTCGAGAAACGTTCGTTTCTGCTAGCGCTGTGCTTCTACACATGTATTTGCTGAACGGTGAAAGCACACAGTAATGCACTTTTCTCCCAGCAAATACACTGTTTCTAAAGAAATGGGAACACACTGAGGAGACACTTGTGGGAGCTACTGTGACTAAAACTGAGCTTCCCTACGCACAGGGAAGCAAGAGAAATGCTGATTTCATCAAGCCCAGTTACATACTCAGAATCTGTACTACTGCGCAAATAGGCATGAATCTGTAGGCAAAAAACTCATTTCTGACAATGTTGCCCAAATGCATCTCAGAAGTGTGCAACTTGTTCCCAGAGTTAGAAAACGTCGAGAAACGTTCGTTTCTGCTAGCGCTGTGCTTCTACACATGTATTTGCTGAACGGTGAAAGCGCACAGTAATGCACTTTTCTCCCAGCAAATACACTGTTTCTAAGGAAATGGGAACACACTGAGGAGACACTTGTGGGAGCTACTGTGACTAAAAATGAGCTTCCCTACGCACAGGGAAGCAAGAGAAATGCTGATTTCATCCAGCCCAGTTACATACTCAGAATCTGTACTACTGCGCAAATAGGCATGTCTCTGTAGGCAAAAAACTCATTTCGGACAAAGTTGCCCAAATGCATCTCAGAAGTGTGCAACTTGTTCCCTGAGTTAGAAAACGTCGAGAAACGTTCGTTTCTGCTAGCACTGTGCTTCTACACATGTATTTGCTGAACGGTGAAAGCGCAGAGTAATGCACTTTTCTCCCAGCAAATACACTGTTTCTAAGGAAATGGGAACACACTTAGGAGACACTTGTGGGAGCTACTGTGACTAAAACTGAGCTTCCCTACGCACAGGGAAGCAAGAGAAATGCTGATTTCATCAAGCCCAGTTACATACTCAGAATCTGTACTACTGCGCAAATAGGCATGTCTCTGTAGGCAAAAAGCTCATTTCTGACAAAGTTGCCCAAATGCATCTCAGAAGTGTGCAACTTGTTCCCTGAGTTAGAAAACGTCGAGAAACGTTCGTTTCTGCTACCGCTGTGCTTCTACACATTTATTTGCTGAACGGTGAAAGCGCACAGTAATGCACTTTTCTCCCAGCAAATACACTGTTTCTAAGGAAATGGGAACACACTGAGGAGACACTTGTGGGAGCTACTGTGACTAAAACTGAGCTTCCCTACGCACAGGGAAGCAAGAGAAATGCTGATTTCATCAAGCCCAGTTACATACTCAGAATCTGTACTACTACGCAAATAGGCATGAATCTGTAGGCAAAAAACTCATTTCTGACAAAGTTGCCCAAATGCATCTCAGAAGTGTGCAACTTGTTCCCTGAGTTAGAAAACGTCGAGAAACGGTCGTATCTGCTAGCGCTGTGCTTCTACACATGTATTTGCTGAACGGTGAAAGCGCACAGTAACGCACTTTTCTCCCAGCAAATACACTGTTTCTAAGGAAATGGGAACACACTGAGGAGACACTTGTGGGAGCTACTGTGACTAAAACTGAGCTTCCCTACGCACAGGGAAGCAAGAGAAATGCTGATTTCATCCAGCCCATTTACATATGCAGAATCTGTACTACTGCGCAAATAGGCATGTCTCTGTAGGCAAAAAACTCATTTCTGACTAAGTTGCCCAAATGCATCTCAGAAGTGTGCAACTTGTTCCCTGAGTTAGAAAACGTCGAGAAACGTTCGTTTCTGCTACCGCTGTGCTTCTACACATGTATTTGCTGAACGGTGAAAGCGCACAGTAATGCACTTTTCTCCCAGCAAATACACTGTTTCTAATGAAATGGGAACACACTGAGGAGACACTTGTGGGAGCTCCTGTGACTAAAACTGAGCTTCCCTACGCACAGGGAAGCAAGAGAAATGCTGATTTCATCAAGCCCAGTTACATACTCAGAATCTGTACTAGTGCGCAAATAGGCATGTCTCTGTAGGCAAAAAACTCATTTCTGACAAAGTTGCCCAAATGCATCTCAGAAGTGTGCAACTTGTTCCCTGAGTTAGAAAACGTCGAGAAACGGTCGTATCTGCTAGCGCTGTGCTTCTACACATGTATTTGCTGAACGGTGAAAGCGCACAGTAATGCACTTTTCTCCCAGCAAATACACTGTTTCTAAGGAAATGGGAATACACTGAGGAGACACTTGTGGGAGCTACTGTGACTAAAACTGAGCTTCCCTACGCACAGGGAAGCAAGAGAAATGCTGATTTCATCAAGCCCAGTTACATACGCAGAATCTGTACTACTGCGCAAATAGGCATGTCTCTGTAGGCAAAAAACTCATTTGTGACAATGTTGTCCAAATGCATCTCAGAAGTGTGCACCTTGTACCCTGAGTTAGAAAACGTCGAGAAACGTTCGTTTCTGCTAGCGCTGTGCTTCCACACATGTATTAGCTGAACGGTGAAAGCTCACAGTAATGCACTTTTCTCCCAGCAAATACACTGTTTCTAAGGAAATGGGAACACACTGAGGAGACACTTGTGGGAGCTACTGTGACTAAAACTGAGCTTCCCTACGCACAGGGAAGCAAGAGAAATGCTGATTTCATCAAGCCCAGTTACATACTCAGAATCTGTACTACTGCGCAAATAGGCATGTCTCTGTAGGCAAAAAACTCATTTCTGACAAAGTTGCCCAAATGCATCTCAGAAGTGTGCAACTTGTTCCCTGAGTTAGAAAACGTCGAGAAACGTTCGTTTCTGCTAGCGCTGTGCTTCCACACATGTATTTGCTGAACAGTGAAAGCGCACAGTAAAGCACTTTTCTCCCAGCAAATACACTGTTTCTAAGGAAATGGGAACACACTGAGGAGACACTTGTGGGAGCTACTGTGACTAAAACTGAGCTTCCCTACGCACAGTGAAGCAAGAGAAATGCTGATTTCATCAAGCCCAGTTACATACTCAGAATCTGTACTACTGCGCAAATAGGCATGAATCTGTAGGCAAAAAACTCATTTCTGACAAAGTTGCCCAAATGCATCTCAGAAGTGTGCAACTTGTTCCCTGAGTTAGAAAACGTCGAGAAACGGTCGTATCTGCTAGCGCTGTGCTTCTACACATGTATTTGCTGAACGGTGAAAGCGCACAGTAATGCACTTTTCTCCCAGCAAATACACTGTTTCTAAGGAAATGGGAATACACTGAGGAGACACTTGTGGGAGCTACTGTGACTAAAACTGAGCTTCCCTACGCACAGGGAAGCAAGAGAAATGCTGATTTCATCCAGCCCAGTTACATACGCAGAATCTGTACTACTGCGCAAATAGGCATGTCTCTGTAGGCAAAAAACTCATTTCTGACAATGTTGCCCAAATGCATCTCAGAAGTGTGCAACTTGTTCCCTGAGTTAGAAAACGTCGAGAAACGTTCGTTTCGGCTAGCGCTGTGCTTCCACACATGTATTTGCTGAACGGTGAAAGCGCACAGTAATGCACTTTTCTCCCAGCAAATACACTGTTTCTAAGGAAATGGGAACACACTGAGGAGACACTTGTGGGAGCTACTGTGACTAAAACTGAGCTTCCCTACGCACAGGGAAGCAAGAGAAATGCTGATTTCATCAAGCCCAGTTACATACTCAGAATCTGTACTACTGCGCAAATAGGCATGAATCTGTAGGCAAAAAACTCATTTCTGACAATGTTGCCCAAATGCATCTCAGAAGTGTGCAACTTGTTCCCTGAGTTAGAAAACGTCGAGAAACGTTCGTTTCTGCTAGCGCTGTGCTTCCACACATGTATTTGCTGAACGGTGAAAGCGCACAGTAATGCACTTTTCTCCCAGCAAATACACTGTTTCTAAGGAAATGGGAACACACTGAGGAGACACTTGTGGGAGCTACTGTGACTAAAACTGAGCTTCCCTACGCACAGGGAAGCAAGAGAAATGCTGATTTCATCAAGCCCAGTTACATACTCAGAATCTGTACTACTGCGCAAATAGGCATGTCTCTGTAGGCAAAAAACTCATTTCTGACAAAGTTGCCCAAATGCATCTCAGAAGTGTGCAACTTGTTCCCTGAGTTAGAAAACGTCGAGAAACGGCCATATCTGCTAACGCTGTGCTTCAACACATGTATTTGCTGAACGGTGAAAGCGCACAGTAATGCACTTTTCTCCCAGCAAATACATTGTTTCTAAGGAAATGGGAACACAATGAGGAGACACTTGTGGGAGCTACTGTGACTAAAACTGAGCTTCCCTACGCACAGGGAAGCAAGAGAAATGCTGATTTCATCAAGCCCAGTTACATACTCAGAATCTTTACTACTGCGCAAATAGGCATGAATCTGTAGGCAAAAAAATCTTTTCTGACAAAGTTGCCCAAATGCATCTCAGTAGTGTGCAACTTGTTCCCTGAGTTAGAAAACGTCGAGAAACGTTCGTTTCTGCTAGCGCTGTGCTTCCTTACATGTATTTGCTGAACGGTGAAAGCGCACAGTAATGCACTTTTCTCCCAGCAAATACACTGTTTCTAAGGAAATGGGAACACACTGAGGAGACACTTGTGGGAGCTACTGTGACTAAAACTGAGCTTCCCTACGCACAGGGAAGCAAGAGAAATGCTGATTTCATCAAGCCCAGTTACATACTCAGAATCTGTACGACTGCGCAAATAGGCATGTCTTTGTAGGCAAAAAACACATTTCTGAATGTTGCCCAAATGCATCTCAGAAGTGTGCAACTTGTTCCCTGAGTTAGAAAACGTCGAGAAACGGTCGTTTCTGCTAGCGCTGTGCTTCTACACATGTATTTGCTGAACGGTGAAATCGCACAGTAATGCACATTTCTCCCAGCAAATACAATGTTTCAAAAGAAATGGGAACACACTGAGGAGACACTTGTGGGAGCTACTGTGACTAAAACTGAGCTTCCCTACGCACAGGGAAGCAAGAGAAATGCTGATTTCATCAAGCCCAGTTACATACTCAGAATCTGTACTACTGCGCAAATAGGCATGAATCTGTAGGCAAAAAACTCATTTCTGACAAAGTTGCCCAAATGCATCTCAGAAGGGTGCAACTTGTTCCCTGAGTTAGAAAACGTCGAGAAACGTTCGTTTCTGCTAGCGCTGTGCTTCCACACATGTATTTGCTGAACGGTGAAAGCACACAGTAATGCACTTTTCTCCCAGCAAATACACTGTTTCTAAGGAAATGGGAACACACTGAGGAGACACTTGTGGGAGCTACTGTTACTAAAACTGAGCTTCCCTACACACAGGGAAGCAAGAGAAATGCTGATTTCATCAAGCCCAGTTACATACTCAGAATCTGTACTACTGCGCAAATAGGCATGTCTTTGTAGGCAAAAAACTCATTTCTGACAAAGTTGCCCTAATGCATCTCAGAAGTGTGCAACTTGTTCCCTGAGTTAGAAAACGTCGAGACACGGTCGTTTCTGCTAGTGCTGTGCTTCTACACATGTATTTGCTGAACGGTGAAAGCGCACAGTAATGCACATTTCTCCCAGCAAATACAATATTTCAAAAGAAATGGGAACACACTGAGGAGACACTTGTGGGAGCTACTGTGACTAAAACTGAGCTTCCCTACGCACAGGGAAGCAAGAGAAATGCTGATTTCATCCAGCCCAGTTACATACTCAGAATCTGTACTACTGCGCAAATAGGCATGTCTTTGTAGGCAAAAAACTCATTTCTGGATGTTGCCCAAATGCATCTCAGAAGTGTGCAACTTGTTCCCTGAGTTAGAAAACGTCGAGAAACGGTCGTTTCTGCTAGCGCTGTGCTTCTACACATGTATTTGCTGAACGGTGAAATCGCACAGTAATGCACATTTCTCCCAGCAAATACAATGTTTCAAAAGAAATGGGAACACACTGAGGAGACACTTGTGGGAGCTACTGTGACTAAAACTGAGCTTCCCTATGCACAGGGAAGCAAGAGAAATGCTGATTTCATCAAGCCCAGTTACATACTCATAATCTGTACTACTGCGCAAATAGGCATGAATCTGTAGGCAAAAACTCATTTCTGACAAAGATGCCCAAATACATCTCAGAAGTGTGCGACTTGTTCCCTGAGTTAGAAAACGTAGAGAAACATTCGTTTCTGCAAGCACTGTGCTTCTACACATGTATTTGCTGAACGGTGAAAGCGGACACTTATGCACTTTTCTCCCAGCAAATACACTGTTTCTAAGGAAATGGGAACACACTGAGGAGACACTTGTGGGAGCTACTGTGACTAAAACTGAGCTTCCCTACGCACAGGGAAGCAAGAGAAATGCTGATTTCATCAAGCCCAGTTACATACTCAGAATCTGTACTACTGCGCAAATAGGCATGTCTCTGTAGGCAAAAAACTCATTTCTGACAAAGTTGCCCAAATGCATCTCAGAAGTGTGCAACTTGTTCCCTGAGTTAGAAAACATCGAGAAACGGTCATATCTGCTAACGCTGTGCTTCTAAACATGTATTTGCTGAACGGTGAAAGTGCACAGTAATGCACTTTTCTCCCAGCAAATACACTGTTTCTAAGGAAATGGGAACACACTGAGGAGACACTTGTGGGAGCTACTGTGGCTAAAACTGAGCTTCCCTACGCACAGGGAAGCAAGAGAAATGCTGATTTGATCAAGCCCAGTTACATACTCAGAATCTGTACTACTGCGCAAATAGGCATGAATCTGTAGGCAAAAAACTCATTTCTGACAAAGTTGCCCAAATGCATCTCAGAAGTGTGCAACTTGTTCCCTGAGTTAGAAAACGTCGAGAAACGTTCGTTTCTGCTAGCGCTGTGCTTCTACACATGTATTTGCTGAACGGTGAAAGCGCACAGTAATGCACTTTTCTCCCAGCAAATACATTGTTTCTAAGGAAATGGGAACACAATGAGGAGACACTTGTGGGAGCTACTGTGACTAAAACTGAGCTTCCCTACGCACAGGGAAGCAAGAGAAATGCTGATTTTATCAAGCCCAGTTACATACTCAGAATATTTACTACTGCGCAAATAGGCATGAATCTGTAGACAAAAAACTCATTTCTGACAAAGTTGCCCAAATGCATCTCAGAAGTGTGCAACTTGTTCCCTGAGTTAGAAAACGTCGAGAAACGGTCATATTTGCTAACGCTGTGCTTCTACACATGTATTTGCTGAACGGTGAAAGCGCACAGTAATGCACTTTTCTCCCAGCAAATACACTGTTTCTAAGGAAATGGGAACACACTGAGGAGACACTTGTGGGAGCAACTGTGACTAAAACTGAGCTTCCCTACGCACAGGGAAGCAAGAGAAATGCTGATTTCATCAAGCCCAGTTACATACTCAGAATCTGTACTACTGCGCAAATAGGCATGTCTCTGTAGGGAAAAAACTCATTTCTGACAAAGTTGCCCAAATGCATCTCAGAAGTGTGCAACTTGTTCCCTGCGTTAGAAAACGTCGAGAAACGGTCATATCTGCCAACGCTGTGCTTCTACACATGTATTTGCTGAACGTTGAAAGCGCACAGTAATGCACTTTTCTCCCAGCAAATACACTGTTTCTAAGGAAATGGGGACACACTGAGGAGACACTTGTGGTAGCTACTGTGACTAAAACTGAGCTTCCCTACGCACAGGGAAGCAAGAGAAATGCTGATTTCATCAAGCCCAGTTACATACTCAGAATCTGTACTACTGCGCAAATAGGCATGAATCTGTAGGCAAAAAACTCATTTCTGACAAAGTTGCCCAAATGCATCTCAGAAGTGTGCAACTTGTTCCCTGAGTTAGAAAACGTCGAGAAACGTTCGATTCTGCTAGCGCTGTGCTTCAACACATGTATTTGCTGAACGGTGAAAGCGCACAGTAATGCACTTTTCTCCCAGCAAATACACTGTTTCTTAAGGAAATGGGAACACACTGAGGAGACACTTGTGGGAGCTACTGTGACTAAAACTGAGCTTCCCTACGCACAGGGAAGCAAGAGAAATGCTGATTTCATCAAGCCCAGTTACATACTCAGAATCTGTACTACTGCGCAAATGGGCATGTCTCTGTAGGCAAAAAACTCATTTCTGACAAAGTTGCCCAAATGCATCTCAGAAGTGTGCAACTTGTTCCCTGAGTTAGAAAACGTCGAGAAACGGTCGTTTCTGCTAGCGCTGTGCTTCTACACATGTATTTGCTGAACGGTGAAAGCGCACAGTAATGCACTTTTCTCCCAGCAAATACACTGTTTCTAAGGAAATGGGAACACACTGAGGAGACACTTGTGGGAGCTACTGTGACCAAAACTGAGCTTCTCTACGCACAGGGAAGCAAGAGAAATGCTGATTTCATCAAGCCCAGTTACATACTCAGAATCTGTACTACTGCGCAAATAGGCATGTCTTTGTAGGCAAAAAACTCATTTCTGACAAAGTTGCCCAAATGCATCTCAGAAGTGTGCAACTTGTTCCCTGAGTTATAAAACGTCGAGAAACGGTCATTTCTGCTAGCGCTGTGCTTCTACACATGTATTTGCTGAACGGTGAAAGCGCACAGTAATGCACTTTTCTCCTAGCAAATACACTGTTTCTAAGGAAATGGGAACACACTGAGGAGATACTTGTGGGAGCTACTGTGACTAAAACTGAGCTTCCCTACGCACAGGGAAGCAAGAGAAATGCTGATTTCATCAAGCCAAGTTACATACTCAGAATCTGTACTACTGCTCAAATAGGCAAGTCTCTGTAGGCAAAAAACTCATTTCTGACAAAGTTGCCCAAATGCATCTCAGAAGTGTGCAACTTGTTCCCTGATTTAGACAACGTGGAGAAACGGTCATATCTGCTACCCCTGTGCTTCTACACATGTATTTGCTGAACGGTGAAAGCGCACAGTAATGCACTTTTCTCCCAGCAAATACACTGTTTCTAAGGAAATGGGAACATACTGAGGAGACACTTGTGGGAGCTACTTTGACTAAAACTGGGCTTCCCTACGCACAGGGAAGCATGAGAAATGCTGATTTCATCAAGCCCAGTTACATACACAGAATCTGTACTACTGCGCAAATAGGCATGAATTTGTAGGAAAAAACTCATTTCTGACAAAGTTGCCCAAATGCATCTCAGAAGTGTGCAACTTGTTCCCTGAGTTAGAAAACGTCGAAAAACGTTCGATTCTGCTAGCGCTGTGCTTCTACACATGTATTTGCTGAACGGTGAAAGCGCACAGTAATGCACTTTTCTCCCAGCAAATACACTGTTTCTAAGGAAATGGGAACACACTGAGGAGACACTTGTGGGAGCTACTGTGACTAAAACTGAGCTTCCCTACGCACAGGGAAGCAAGAAAAATGCTGATTTCATCAAGCACAGTTACATACTCAGAATCTGTACTACTGCGCAAATAGGCATGTCTCTGTAGGCAAAAAACTCATTTCTGACAAAGTTGCCCAAATGCATCTCAGAAGTTTGCAACTTGTTCCCTGAGTTAGAAAACGCGTTCATTTCTGCTAGCGCTGTGCTTCTACACATGTATTTGCTGAACGGAGAAAGCGCACAGTAATGCACTTTTCTCCCAGCAAATACACTGTTTCTAAGGAAATGGGAACACACTGAGGAGACACTTGTGGGAGCTACTGTGACTAAAACTGAGCTTCCCTACGCACAGGGAAGCAAGAGAAATGCTGATTTCATCAAGCCCAGTTACATACTCAGAATCTGTACTACTGCGCAAATAGGCATGTCTCTGTAGGCAAAAAACTCATTTCTGACAAAGTTGCCCAAAGGCATCTCAGAAGTGTGCATCTTGTTCCCTGAGTTAGAAAACGTCGAGAAACGTTTGTTTCTGCTAGCGCTGTGCTTCTACACATGTATTTGCTGAACGGTGAAAGCGCACAGTAATGCACTTTTCTCCCAGCAAATACACTGTTTCTAAGGAAATGGGAACACACTAAGGAGACACTTGTGGGAGCTACTGTGACTAAAACTGAGCTTCCCTACGCACAGGGAAGCAAGAGAAATGCTGATTTCATCAAGCCCAGTTACATACTCAGAATCTGTACTACTGCGCAAATAGGCATGTCTCTGTAGGCAATAAACTCATTTCTGACAAAGTTGCCCAAATGCATCTCAGAAGTGTGCAACTTGTTCCCTGAGTTAGAAAACGTCGAGAAACGGTCATATCATATAACGCTGTGCTTCTACACATGTATTTGCTGAACGGTGAAAGCGCACAATAATGCACTTTTCTCCCAGCAAATACACTGTTTCTAAGGAAATGGGAACACACTGAGGAGACACTTGTGGGAGCTACTGTGACTAAAACTGAGCTTCCCTACGCACAGGGAAGCAAGAGAAATGCTGATTTCATCAAGCCCAGTTACATACTCAGAATCTGTACTACTGCGCAAATAGGCATGAATCTGTAGGCAAAAAACTCATTTCTGACAAAGTTGCCCGAATGCATCTCAGAAGTGTGCAACTTGTTCCCTGAGTTAGAAAACGTCGAGAAACGTTCGTTTCTGCTAGCGCTGTGCTTCTACACATGTATTTGCTGAACGGTGAAAGCGCACAGTAATGCACTTTTCTCCCAGCAAATACACTGTTTCTAAGGAAATGGGAACACACTGAGGAGACACTTGTGGGAGCTACTGTGACTAAAACTGAGCTTCCCTACGCACAGGGAAGCAAGAGAAATGCTGATTTCATCAAGCCCAGTTACATACTCAGAATCTGTACTACTGCGCAAATAGGCATGTCTCTGTAGGCAAAAAACTCATTTCTGACAAAGTTGCCCAAATGCATCTCAGAAGTGTGCAACTTGTTCCCTGAGTTAGAAAACGTCGAGAAACGGACATATCATCTAACGCTGTGCTTCTACACATGTATTTGCTGAACGGTGAAAGCGCACAATAATGCACTTTTCTCCCAGCGAATACATTGTTTCTAAGGAAATGGGAACACACTGAGGAGACACTTGTGGGAGCTACTGTGACTAAAACTGAGCTTCCCTACGCACAGGGAAGCAAGAGAAATGCTGATTTCATCAAGCCCAGTTACATACTCAGAATCTCTACTACTGCGCAAATAGGCACGTCTCTGTAGGCAAAAAACTCATTTCTGACAAAGTTGCCCAAATGCATCTCAGAAGTGTGCAACTTGTTCCCTGAGTTAGAAAACGTCGAGAAACGGTCATATCATCTAACGCTGTGCTTCTACACATGTATTTGCTGAAGGGTGAAAGCGCACAATAATGCACTTTTCTCCCAGCAAATACACTGTTTCTAAGGAAATGGGAACACAGTGAGGAGACACTTGTGGGAGCTACTGTGACTAAAACTGAGCTTCCCTACGCACAGGGAAGCAAGAGAAATGCTGATTTCATCAAGCCCAGTTACATACTCAGAATCTGTACTACTGTGCAAATAGGCATGTCTTTGTAGGCAAAAAACTCATTTCTGACAATGTTGCCCAAATGCATCTCAGAAGTGTGCAACTTGTTCCCTGAGTTAGAAAATGTCGAGAAACGTTCGTTTCTGCTAGCGCTGTGCTTCTACACATGTATTTGCTGAACGGTGAAAGCGCACAGTAATGCACTTTTCTCCCAGCAAATACACTGTTTCTAAGGAAATGGGAACACACTGAGGAGACACTTGTGGGAGCTACTGTGACTAAAACTGAGCTTCCCTATGCACAGGGAAGCAAGAGAAATGCTGATTTCATCAAGCCCAGTTACATACTTAGAATCTGTACTACTGCGCAAATAGGCATGTCTCTGTAGGCAAAAAACTCATTTCTGACAATGTTGCCCAAATGCATCTCAGAAGTGTGCAACTTGTTCCCTGAGTTAGAAAACGTCGAGAAACGTTCGTTTCTGCTAGCGCTGTGCTTCTACACATGTATTTGCTGAACGGTGAAAGCGCACAGTAATGCACTTTTCTCCCAGCAAATACACTGTTTCTAAGGAAATGGGAACACACTGAGGAGACACTTGTGGGAGCTACTGTGACTAAAACTGAGCTTCCCTACGCACAGGGAAGCAAGAGATATGCTGATTTCATCAAGCCCAGTTACATACTCAGAATCTGTACTACTGCGCAAATAGGCATGTCTCTTTAGGCACAAGTCTCATTTCTGACAAAGTTGCCCAAATGCATCTCAGAAGTGTGGAACTTGTTCCCTGAGTTAGAAAACATCGAGAAACGTTCCTTTCTGCTAGCGCTGTGCTTCTACACATGTTTTTGCTGAACGGTGAAAGCGCACAGTAATGCACTTTTCTCCCAGCAAATACACTGTTTCTAAGGAAATGGGAACACACTGAGGAGACAATTGTGGGAGCTACGGTGACTAAAACTGAGCTTCCCTATGCACAGGGAAGCAAAAGAAATGCTGATTTCATCAAGCCCAGTTACATACTCAGAATCTGTACTACTGCGCAAATAGGCATGTCTCTGTAGGGAAAAAACTCATTTCTGACAACGTTGCCCAAATGCATCTCAGAAGTGTGCAACTTGTTCCATGAGTTAGAAAACGTCGAGAAACGTTCGTTTCTGCTAGCGCTGTGCTTCTACACATGTATTTGCTGAACGGTGAAAGCGCACAGTAATGCACTTTTCTCCCAGCAAATACACTGTTTCTAAGGAAATGGGAACACACTGAGGAGACACTTGTGGGAGCTACTGTGACTAAAACTGAGCTTCCCTACGCACAGCGAAGCAAGAGAAATGCTGATTTCATCAAGCCCAGTTACATACTCAGAATCTGTACTACTGCGCAAATAGGCATGAATCTGTAGGCAAAAAACTCATTTCTGACAAAGATGCCCAAATGCATCTCAGAAGTGTGCAACTTGTTCCCTGAGGTAGAAAACGTTGAGAAACGTTCGTTTCTGCTAGCACTGTGCTTCTACACATGTATTTGCTGAACGGTGAAAGCGCACAGAAATGCACTTTTCTCCCAGCAAATACACTGTTTCTAAGGAAATGGGAACACACTGAGGAGACACTTGTGGGAGCTACTGTGACTAAAACTGAGCTTCCCTACGCACAGGGAAGCAAGAGAAATGCTGATTTCATCAAGCCCAGTTACATACTCAGAATCTGTACTACTGCGCAAATAGGCATGTCTCTTTAGGCACAAAACTCATTTTTGACAAAGTTGCCCAAATGCATCTCAGAAGTGTGCAACTTGTTCCCTGAGTTAGAAAACGTCGAGAAACGGTCATATCTGCTAACGCGGTGCTTCTACACATGTATTTGCTGAACGGTGAAAGCGCACAGTAATGCACTTTTCTCCCAGCAAATACACTGTTTCTAAGGAAATGGGAACACACTGAGGAGACAATTGTGGGAGCTACTGTGACTAAAACTGAGCTTCCCTACGCACAGGGAAGCAAAAGAAATGCTGATTTCATCAAGCCCAGTTACATACTCAGAATCTGTACTACTGCGCAAATAGGCATGTCTCTGTAGGGAAAAAACTCATTTCTGACAAAGTTGCCCAAATGCATCTCAGAAGTGTGCAACTTGTTCCATGAGTTAGAAAACGTCGAGAAACGTTCGTTTCTGCTAGCGCTGTGCTTCTACACATGTATTTGCTGAACGGTGAAAGCGCACAGTAATGCACTTTTCTCCCAGCAAATACACTGTTTCTAAGGAAATGGGAACACACTGAGGAGACACTTGTGGGAGCTACTGTGACTAAAACTGAGCTTCCCTACGCACAGGGAAGCAAGAGAAATGCTGATTTCATCAAGCCCAGTTACATACTCAGAATCTGTACTACTGCGCAAATAGGCATGAATCTGTAGGCAAAAAACTCATTTCTGACAAAGATGCCCAAATGCATCTCAGAAGTGTGCAACTTGTTCCCTGAGGTAGAAAACGTTGAGAAACGTTCGTTTCTGCTAGCACTGTGCTTCTACACATGTATTTGCTGAACGGTGAAAGCGCACAGTAATGCACTTTTCTCCCAGCAAATACACTGTTTCTAAGGAAATGGGAACACACTGAGGAGACACTTGTGGGAGCTACTGTGACTAAAACTGAGCTTCCCTACACACAGGGAAGCAAGAGAAATGCTGATTTCATCAAGCCCAGTTACATACTTAGAATCTGTACTACTGCGCAAATAGGCATGTCTGTGTAGGCAAAAAACTCATTTCAGACAATGTTGCCCAAATGCATCTCAGAAGTGTGCAACTTGTTCCATGAGTTAGAAAACGTCGAGAAACGTTCGTTTCTGCTAGCGCTGTGCTTCTACACATGTATTTGCTGAACGGTGAAAGCACACAGTAATGCACTTTTCTCCCAGCAAATACACTGTTTCTAAGGAAATGGGAACACACTGAGGAGACACTTGTGGGAGCTACTGTGACTAAAACTGAGCTTCCCTACGCACAGGGAAGCAAGAGAAATGCTGATTTCATCAAGCCCAGTTACATACTCAGAATCTGTACTACTGCGGAAATAGGCAAGTCTCTGTAGGCAAAAAACTCATTTCTGACAAAGTTGCCTAAATGCATCTCAGAAGTGTGCAACTTGTTCCCTGAGCTAGAAAACGTCGAGAAACGCTCATATCTGCTAACGCTGTGCTTCTACACATGTATTTGCTGAACGGTGAAAGCGCACAGTAATGCACTTTTCTCCCAGCAAATACACTGTTTCTAAGGAAATGGGAACACACTGAGGAGACACTTGTGGGAGCTACTGTGACTAAAACTGGGCTTCCCTACGCACAGGGAAGCAAGAGAAATGCTGATTTCATCAAGTCCAGTTGCATACTCAGAATCTGTACTACTGCTCAAATAGGAATGTCTCTGTAGGCAAAAAACTCATTTCTGACAATGTTGCCCAAATGCATCTCAGAAGTGTGCAACTTGTTCCCTGAGTTAGAAAACGTCGAGAAACGTTCGTTTCTGCTAGCGCTGTGCTTCTACACATGTATTTGCTGAACGGTGAAAGCGCACAGTAATGCATTTTTCTCCCAGCAAATACACTGTTTCTAAGGAAATGGGAACACACTGAGGAGACACTTGTGGGAGCTACTGTGACTAAAACTGAGCTTCCCTACGCACAGGGAAGCAAGAGAAATGCTGATTTCATCAAGCCCAGTTACATACTCAGAATCTGTACTACTGCGCAAATAGGCATGTCTCTGTAGGCAAAAAACTCATTTCTGACAAAGTTGCCCAAATGCATCTCAGAAGTGTGCAACTTGTTCCCTGAGTTAGAAAACGTCGAGAAACGGACATATCATCTAACGCTGTGCTTCTACACATGTATTTGCTGAACGGTGAAAGCGCACAATAATGCACTTTTCTCCCAGCGAATACATTGTTTCTAAGGAAAAGGGAACACACTGAGGAGACACTTGTGGGAGCTACTGTGACTAAAACTGAGCTTCCCTACGCACAGGGAAGCAAGAGAAATGCTGATTTCATCAAGCCCAGTTACATACTTAGAATCTGTACTACTGCGCAAATAGGCATGTCTCTGTAGGCAAAAAACTCATTTCTGACAATGTTGCCCAAATGCATCTCAGAAGTGTGCAACTTGTTCCCTGAGTTAGAAAACATCGAGAAACGTTCGTTTCTGCTAGCGCTGTGCTTCTACACATGTATTTGCTGAACGGTGAAAGCGCACAGTAATGCACTTTTCTCCCAGCAAATACACTGTTTCTAAGGAAATGGGAACACACTGAGGAGACACTTGTGGGAGCTACTGTGACTAAAACTGAGCTTCCCTACGCACAGGGAAGCAAGAGAAATGCTGATTTCATCAAGCCCAGTTACATACTCAGAATCTGTACTACTGCGCAAATAGGCATGTCTCTTTAGGCACAAAACTCATTTTTGACAAAGTTGCCCAAATGCATCTCAGAAGTGTGCAACTTGTTCCCTGAGTTAGAAAACGTCGAGAAACGGTCATATCTGCTAACGCGGTGCTTCTACACATGTATTTGCTGAACGGTGAAAGCGCACAGTAATGCACTTTTCTCCCAGCAAATACACTGTTTCTAAGGAAATGGGAACACACTGAGGAGACAATTGTGGGAGCTACTGTGACTAAAACTGAGCTTCCCTACGCACAGGGAAGCAAAAGAAATGCTGATTTCATCAAGCCCAGTTACATACTCAGAATCTGTACTACTGCGCAAATAGGCATGTCTCTGTAGGGAAAAAACTCATTTCTGACAAAGTTGCCCAAATGCATCTCAGAAGTGTGCAACTTGTTCCATGAGTTAGAAAACGTCGAGAAACGTTCGTTTCTGCTAGCGCTGTGCTTCTACACATGTATTTGCTGAACGGTGAAAGCGCACAGTAATGCACTTTTCTCCCAGCAAATACACTGTTTCTAAGGAACTGGGAACACACTGAGGAGACACTTGTGGGAGCTACTGTGACTAAAACTGAGCTTCCCTACGCACAGGGAAGCAAGAGAAATGCTGATTTCATCGAGCCCAGTTACATACTCAGAATCTGTACTACTGCGCAAATAGGCATGAATCTGTAGGCAAAAAACTCATTTCTGACAAAGTTGCCCAAATGCATCTCAGAAGTGTGCAACTTGTTCCCTGAGTTAGAAAACGTCGAGAAACGTTCGTTTCTGCTACCGCTGTGCTTCTACACATGTATTTGCTGAACGGTGAAAGCGCACAGTAATGCACTTTTCTCCCAGCAAATACACTGTTTCTAAGGAAATGGGAACACACTGAGGAGACACTTGTGGGAGCTACTGTGACTAAAACTGAGCTTCCCTACGCACAGGGAAGCAAGAGAAATGCTGATTTCATCAAGCCCAGTTACATACTCAGAATCTGTACTACTGCGCAAATAGGCATGAATCTGTAGGCAAAAAACTCATTTCTGACAATGTTGCCCAAATGCATCTCAGAAGTGTGCAACTTGTTCCCTGAGTTAGAAAACATCGAGAAACGTTCGTTTCTGCTACCGCTGTGCTTCTACACATGTATTTGCTGAACGGTGAAAGCACACAGTAATGCACTTTTCTCCCAGCAAATACACTGTTTCTAAAGAAATGGGAACACACTGAGGAGACACTTGTGGGAGCTACTGTGACTAAAACTGAGCTTCCCTACGCACAGGGAAGCAAGAGAAATGCTGATTTCATCAAGCCCAGTTACATACTCAGAATCTGTACTACTGTGCAAATAGGCATGAATCTGTAGGCAAAAAACTCATTTCTGACAATGTTGCCCAAATGCATCTCAGAAGTGTGCAACTTGTTCCCTGAGTTAGAAAACGTCGAGATACGTTCATTTCTGCTAGCGCTGTGCTTCTACACATGTATTTGCTGAACGGTGAAAGCACACAGTAATGCACTTTTCTCCCAGCAAATACAGTTTCTAAAGAAATGGGAACACACTGAGGAGACACTTGTGGGAGCTACTGTGACTAAAACTGAGCTTCCCTACGCACAGGGAAGCAAGAGAAATGCTGATTTCATCAAGCCCAGTTACATACTCAGAATCTGTACTACTGCGCAAATAGGCATGAATCTGTAGGCAAAAAACTCATTTCTGACAAAGTTGCCCAAATGCATCTCAGAAGTGTGCAACTTGTTCCCTGAGTTAGAAAACGTCGAGAAACGGTCATATCTGCTAACGCTGTGCTTCTACACATGTATTTGCTGAACGGTGAAAGCGCACAGTAATGCACTTTTCTCCCAGCAAATACACTGTTTCTAAGGAAATGGGAACACACTGAGGAGACACTTGTGGGAGCTACTGTGACTAAAACTGAGCTTCCCTACGCACAGGGAAGCAAGAGAAATGCTGATTTCATCAAGCCCAGTTACATACTCAGAATCTGTACTACTGCGCAAATAGGCATGTCTCTGTAGGCAAAAAACTCATTTCTGACAAAGTTGCCCAAATGCATCTCAGAAGTGTGCAACTTGTTCCCTGAGTTAGAAAACGTCAAGAAACGTTCGTTTCTGCTAGCGCTGTGCTTCTACACATGTATTTGCTGAACGGTGAAAGCGCACAGTAATGCACTTTTCTCCCAGCAAATACACTGTTTCTAAGGAAATGGGAACACACTGAGGAGACACTTGTGGGAGCTACAGTGACTAAAACTGAGCTTCCCTACACACAGGGAAGCAAGACAAATGCTGATTTCATCAAGCCCAGTTACATACTCAGAATCTGTACTACTGCGCAAATAGGCATGTCTCTGTAGGCTAAAACTCATTTCTGACAAAGTTGCCCAAATGCATCTCAGAAGTGTGCAACTTGTTCCCTGAGTTAGAAAACGTCGATAAACGGTCATATCTGCTAACGCTGTGCTTCTACACATGTATTTGCTGAACGGTGAAAGCGCACAGTAATGCACTTTTCTCCCAGCAAATACACTGTTTCTACGGAAATGGGAACACACTGAGGAGACACTTGTGGGAGCTAATGTGACTAAAACTGAGCTTCCCTACGCACAGGGAAGCAAGAGAAATGCTGATTTCATCCAGCCCAGTTACATACTCAGAATCTGTACTACTGCGCAAATAGGCATGTCTCTGTAGGCAAAAAACTCATTTCTGACAAAGTTGCCCAAATGCATCTCAGAAGTGTGCAACTTGTTCCATGAGTTAGAAAACGTCGAGAAACGTTCGTTTCTGCTAGCGCTGTGCTTCTACACATGTATTTGCTGAACGGTGAAAGCGCACAGTAATGCACTTTTCTCCCAGCAAATACACTGTTTCTAAGGAAATGGGAACTCACTGAGGAGACACTTGTGGAAGCTATTGTGACTAAAACTGAGCTTCCCTACGCACAGGGAAGCAAGAGAAATGCTGATTTCATCAAGCCCAGTTACATACTCAGAATCTGTACTACTGCGCAAATAGGCAAGTCTCTGTAGGCAAAAAACTCATTTCTGACAAAGTTGCCTAAATGCATCTCAGAAGTGTGCAACTTGTTCCCTGAGTTAGAAAACGTCGAGAAACGGTCATATCTGCTAACGCTTTGCTTCTACACATGTATTTGCTGAACGGTGAAAGCGCACAGTAATGCACTTTTCTCCCAGCAAATACACTGTTTCTAAGGAACTGGGAACACACTGAGGAGACACTTGTGGGAGCTACTGTGACTAAAACTGAGCTTCCCTACGCACAGGGAAGCAAGAGAAATGCTGATTTCATCCAGCCCAGTTACATACTCAGAATCTGTACTACTGCGCAAATAGGCATGAATCTGTAGGCAAAAAACTCATTTCTGACAAAGTTGCCCAAATGCATCTCAGAAGTGTGCAACTTGTTCCCTGAGTTAGAAAACGTCGAGAAACGTTCGTTTCTGCTACCGCTGTGCTTCTACACATTTATTTGCTGAACGGTGAAAGCGCACAGTAATGCACTTTTCTCCCAGCAAATACACTGTTTCTAAGGAAATGGGAACACACTGAGGAGACACTTGTGGGAGCTACTGTGACTAAAACTGAGCTTCCCTACGCACAGGGAAGCAAGAGAAATGCTGATTTCATCCAGCCCAGTTACATACTCAGAATCTGTACTACTGCGCAAATAGGCATGAATCTGTAGGCAAAAAACTCATTTCTGACAAAGTTGCCCAAATGCATCTCAGAAGTGTGCAACTTGTTCCCTGAGTTAATAAACGTCGAGAAACATTCGTTTCTGCTAGCGCTGTGCTTCTACACATGTATTTGCTGAACGGTGAAAGCGCACAGTAATGCACTTTTCTCCCAGCAAATACACTGTTTCTAAGGAAATGGGAACACACTGAGGAGACACTTGTGGGAGCTACTGTGACTAAAACTGAGCTTCCCTACGCACAGGGAAGCAAGAGAAATGCTGATTTCATCAAGCCCAGTTACATACTCAGAATCTGTACTACTGCGCAAATAGGCATGTCTCTGTAGGCAAAAAGCTCATTTCTGACAAAGTTGCCCAAATGCATCTCAGAAGTGTGCAACTTGTTCCCTGAGTTAGAAAACGTCGAGAAACGTTCGTTTCTGCTACCGCTGTGCTTCTACACATTTATTTGCTGAACGGTGAAAGCGCAGAGTAATGCACTTTTCTCCCAGCAAATACACTGTTTCTAAGGAAATGGGAACACACTGAGGAGACACTTGTGGGAGCTACTGTGACTAAAACTGAGCTTCCCTACGCACAGGGAAGCAAGAGAAATGCTGATTTCATCAAGCCCAGTTACATACTCAGAATCTGTACTACTGCGCAAATAGGCATGTCTCTGTAGGCAAAAAGCTCATTTCTGACAAAGTTGCCCAAATGCATCTCAGAAGTGTGCAACTTGTTCCCTGAGTTAGAAAACGTCGAGAAACATTCGTTTCTGCTACCGCTGTGCTTCTACACATTTATTTGCTGAACGGTGAAAGCGCACAGTAATGCACTTTTCTCCCAGCAAATACACTGTTTCTAAGGAAATGGGAACACACTGAGGAGACACTTGTGGGAGCTACTGTGACTAAAACTGAGCTTCCCTACGCACAGGGAAGCAAGAGAAATGCTGATTTCATCAAGCCCAGTTACATACTCAGAATCTGTACTACTACGCAAATAGGCATGAATCTGTAGGCAAAAAACTCATTTCTGACAAAGTTGCCCAAATGCATCTCAGAAGTGTGCAACTTGTTCCCTGAGTTAGAAAACGTCGAGAAACGGTCGTATCTGCTAGCGCTGTGCTTCTACACATGTATTTGCTGAACGGTGAAAGCGCACAGTAACGCACTTTTCTCCCAGCAAATACACTGTTTCTAAGGAAATGGGAACACACTGAGGAGACACTTGTGGGAGCTACTGTGACTAAAACTGAGCTTCCCTACGCACAGGGAAGCAAGAGAAATGCTGATTTCATCCAGCCCATTTACATATGCAGAATCTGTACTACTGCGCAAATAGGCATGTCTCTGTAGGCAAAAAACTCATTTCTGACAAAGTTGCCCAAATGCATCTCAGAAGTGTGCAACTTGTTCCCTGAGTTAGAAAACGTCGAGAAACGTTCGTTTCTGCTACCGCTGTGCTTCTACACATGTATTTGCTGAACGGTGAAAGCGCACAGTAATGCACTTTTCTCCCAGCAAATACACTGTTTCTAAGGAAATGGGAACACACTGAGGAGACACTTGTGGGAGCTCCTGTGACTAAAACTGAGCTTCCCTACGCACAGGGAAGCAAGAGAAATGCTGATTTCATCAAGCCCAGTTACATACTCAGAATCTGTACTAGTGCGCAAATAGGCATGTCTCTGTAGGCAAAAAACTCATTTCTGACAAAGTTGCCCAAATGCATCTCAGAAGTGTGCAACTTGTTCCCTGAGTTAGAAAACGTCGAGAAACGGTCGTATCTGCTAGCGCTGTGCTTCTACACATGTATTTGCTGAACGGTGAAAGCGCACAGTAATGCACTTTTCTCCCAGCAAATACACTGTTTCTAAGGAAATGGGAATACACTGAGGAGACACTTGTGGGAGCTACTGTGACTAAAACTGAGCTTCCCTACGCACAGGGAAGCAAGAGAAATGCTGATTTCATCCAGCCCAGTTACATACGCAGAATCTGTACTACTGCGCAAATAGGCAGGTCTCTGTAGGCAAAAAACTCATTTGTGACAATGTTGTCCAAATGCATCTCAGAAGTGTGCACCTTGTACCCTGAGTTAGAAAACGTCGAGAAACGTTCGTTTCTGCTAGCGCTGTGCTTCCACACATGTATTAGCTGAACGGTGAAAGCTCACAGTAATGCACTTTTCTCCCAGCAAATACACTGTTTCTAAGGAAATGGGAACACACTGAGGAGACACTTGTGGGAGCTACTGTGACTAAAACTGAGCTTCCCTACGCACAGGGAAGCAAGAGAAATGCTGATTTCATCAAGCCCAGTTACATACTCAGAATCTGTACTACTGCGCAAATAGGCATGTCTCTGTAGGCAAAAAACTCATTTCTGACAAAGTTGCCCAAATGCATCTCAGAAGTGTGCAACTTGTTCCCTGAGTTAGAAAACGTCGAGAAACGTTCGTTTCTGCTAGCGCTGTGCTTCCACACATGTATTTGCTGAACAGTGAAAGCGCACAGTAAAGCACTTTTCTCCCAGCAAATACACTGTTTCTAAGGAAATGGGAACACACTGAGGAGACACTTGTGGGAGCTACTGTGACTAAAACTGAGCTTCCCTACGCACAGTGAAGCAAGAGAAATGCTGATTTCATCAAGCCCAGTTACATACTCAGAATCTGTACTACTGCGCAAATAGGCATGAATCTGTAGGCAAAAAACTCATTTCTGACAAAGTTGCCCAAATGCATCTCAGAAGTGTGCAACTTGTTCCCTGAGTTAGAAAACGTCGAGAAACGGTCGTATCTGCTAGCGCTGTGCTTCCACACATGTATTTGCTGAACGGTGAAAGCGCACAGTAATGCACTTTTCTCCCAGCAAATACACTGTTTCTAAGGAAATGGGAATACACTGAGGAGACACTTGTGGGAGCTACTGTGACTAAAACTGAGCTTCCCTACGCACAGGGAAGCAAGAGAAATGCTGATTTCATCCAGCCCAGTTACATACGCAGAATCTGTACTACTGCGCAAATAGGCATGTCTCTGTAGGCAAAAAACTCATTTCTGACAAAGTTGCCCAAATGCATCTCAGAAGTGTGCAACTTGTTCCCTGAGTTAGAAAACGTCGAGAAACGTTCGTTTCGGCTAGCGCTGTGCTTCCACACATGTATTTGCTGAACGGTGAAAGCGCACAGTAATGCACTTTTCTCCCAGCAAATACACTGTTTCTAAGGAAATGGGAACACACTGAGGAGACACTTGTGGGAGCTACTGTGACTAAAACTGAGCTTCCCTACGCACAGGGAAGCAAGAGAAATGCTGATTTCATCAAGCCCAGTTACATACTCAGAATCTGTACTACTGCGCAAATAGGCATGAATCTGTAGGCAAAAAACTCATTTCTGACAATGTTGCCCAAATGCATCTCAGAAGTGTGCAACTTGTTCCCTGAGTTAGAAAACGTCGAGAAACGTTCGTTTCTGCTAGCGCTGTGCTTCCACACATGTATTTGCTGAACGGTGAAAGCGCACAGTAATGCACTTTTCTCCCAGCAAATACACTGTTTCTAAGGAAATGGGAACACACTGAGGAGACACTTGTGGGAGCTACTGTGACTAAAACTGAGCTTCCCTACGCACAGGGAAGCAAGAGAAATGCTGATTTCATCAAGCCCAGTTACATACTCAGAATCTGTACTACTGCGCAAATAGGCATGTCTCTGTAGGCAAAAAACTCATTTCTGACAAAGTTGCCCAAATGCATCTCAGAAGTGTGCAACTTGTTCCCTGAGTTAGAAAACGTCGAGAAACGGCCATATCTGCTAACGCTGTGCTTCAACACATGTATTTGCTGAACGGTGAAAGCACACAGTAATGCACTTTTCTCCCAGCAAATACATTGTTTCTAAGGAAATGGGAACACAATGAGGAGACACTTGTGGGAGCTACTGTGACTAAAACTGAGCTTCCCTACGCACAGGGAAGCAAGAGAAATGCTGATTTCATCAAGCCCAGTTACATACTCAGAATCTTTACTACTGCGCAAATAGGCATGAATCTGTAGGCAAAAAAATCTTTTCTGACAAAGTTGCCCAAATGCATCTCAGTAGTGTGCAACTTGTTCCCTGAGTTAGAAAACGTCGAGAAACGTTCGTTTCTGCTAGCGCTGTGCTTCCACACATGTATTTGCTGAACGGTGAAAGCGCACAGTAATGCACTTTTCTCCCAGCAAATACACTGTTTCTAAGGAAATGGGAACACACTGAGGAGACACTTGTGGGAGCTACTGTGACTAAAACTGAGCTTCCCTACGCACAGGGAAGCAAGAGAAATGCTGATTTCATCAAGCCCAGTTACATACTCAGAATCTGTACGACAGCGCAAATAGGCATGTCTTTGTAGGCAAAAAACTCATTTCTGAATGTTGCCCAAATGCATCTCAGAAGTGTGCAACTTGTTCCCTGAGTTAGAAAACGTCGAGAAACGGTCGTTTCTGCTAGCGCTGTGCTTCTACACATGTATTTGCTGAACGGTGAAATCGCACAGTAATGCACATTTCTCCCAGCAAATACAATGTTTCAAAAGAAATGGGAACACACTGAGGAGACACTTGTGGGAGCTACTGTGACTAAAACTGAGCTTCCCTACGCACAGGGAAGCAAGAGAAATGCTGATTTCATCAAGCCCAGTTACATACTCAGAATCTGTACTACTGCGCAAATAGGCATGAATCTGTAGGCAAAAAACTCATTTCTGACAAAGTTGCCCAAATGCATCTCAGAAGGGTGCAACTTGTTCCCTGAGTTAGAAAACGTCGAGAAACGTTCGTTTCTGCTAGCGCTGTGCTTCCACACATGTATTTGCTGAACGGTGAAAGCACACAGTAATGCACTTTTCTCCCAGCAAATACACTGTTTCTAAGGAAATGGGAACACACTGAGGAGACACTTGTGGGAGCTACTGTTACTAAAACTGAGCTTCCCTACACACAGGGAAGCAAGAGAAATGCTGATTTCATCAAGCCCAGTTACATACTCAGAATCTGTACTACTGCGCAAATAGGCATGTCTTTGTAGGCAAAAAACTCATTTCTGACAAAGTTGCCCAAATGCATCTCAGAAGTGTGCAACTTGTTCCCTGAGTTAGAAAACGTCGAGACACGGTCGTTTCTGCTAGTGCTGTGCTTCTACACATGTATTTGCTGAACGGTGAAAGCGCACAGTAATGCACATTTCTCCCAGCAAATACAATATTTCAAAAGAAATGGGAACACACTGAGGAGACACTTGTGGGAGCTACTGTGACTAAAACTGAGCTTCCCTACGCACAGGGAAGCAAGAGAAATGCTGATTTCATCCAGCCCAGTTACATACTCAGAATCTGTACTACTGCGCAAATAGGCATGTCTTTGTAGGCAAAAAACTCATTTCTGGATGTTGCCCAAATGCATCTCAGAAGTGTGCAACTTGTTCCCTGAGTTAGAAAACGTCGAGAAACGGTCGTTTCTGCTAGCGCTGTGCTTCTACACATGTATTTGCTGAACGGTGAAATCGCACAGTAATGCACATTTCTCCCAGCAAATACAATGTTTCAAAAGAAATGGGAACACACTGAGGAGACACTTGTGGGAGCTACTGTGACTAAAACTGAGCTTCCCTACACACAGGGAAGCAAGAGAAATGCTGATTTCATCAAGCCCAGTTACATACTCAGAATCTGTACTACTGCGCAAATAGGCATGAATCTGTAGGCAAAAACTCATTTCTGACAAAGATGCCCAAATGCATCTCAGAAGTGTGCGACTTGTTCCCTGAGTTAGAAAACGTAGAGAAACATTCGTTTCTGCAAGCACTGTGCTTCTACACATGTATTTGCTGAACGGTGAAAGCGCACACTTATGCACTTTTCTCCCAGCAAATACACTGTTTCTAAGGAAATGGGAACACACTGAGGAGACACTTGTGGGAGCTACTGTGACTAAAACTGAGCTTCCCTACGCACAGGGAAGCAAGAGAAATGCTGATTTCATCAAGCCCAGTTACATACTCAGAATCTGTACTACTGCGCAAATAGGCATGTCTCTGTAGGCAAAAAACTCATTTCTGACAAAGTTGCCCAAATGCATCTCAGAAGTGTGCAACTTGTTCCCTGAGTTAGAAAACATCGAGAAACGGTCATATCTGCTAACGCTGTGCTTCTACACATGTATTTGCTGAACGGTGAAAGCGCACAGTAATGCACTTTTCTCCCAGCAAATACACTGTTTCTAAGGAAATGGGAACACACTGAGGAGACACTTGTGGGAGCTACTGTGGCTAAAACTGAGCTTCCCTACGCACAGGGAAGCAAGAGAAATGCTGATTTGATCAAGCCCAGTTACATACTCAGAATCTGTACTACTGCGCAAATAGGCATGAATCTGTAGGCAAAAAACTCATTTCTGACAAAGTTGCCCAAATGCATCTCAGAAGTGTGCAACTTGTTCCCTGAGTTAGAAAACGTCGAGAAACGTTCGTTTCTGCTAGCGCTGTGCTTCTACACATGTATTTGCTGAACGGTGAAAGCGCACAGTAATGCACTTTTCTCCCAGCAAATACATTGTTTCTAAGGAAATGGGAACACAATGAGGAGACACTTGTGGGAGCTACTGTGACTAAAACTGAGCTTCCCTACGCACAGGGAAGCAAGAGAAATGCTGATTTCATCAAGCCCAGTTACATACTCAGAATATTTACTACTGCGCAAATAGGCATGAATCTGTAGGCAAAAAACTCTTTTCTGACAAAGTTGCCCAAATGAATCTCAGTAGTGTGCAACTTGTTCCCTGAGTTAGAAAACGTCGAGAAACGTTCGTTTCTGCTAGCGCTGTGCTTCTACACATGTATTTGCTGAACGGTGAAAGCGCACAGTAATGCACTTTTCTCCCAGCAAATACACTGTTTCTAAGGAAATGGGAACACACTGAGGAGACACTTGTGGGAGCTACTGTGACTAAAACTGAGCTTCCCTACGCACAGGGAAGCAAGAGAAATGCTGATTTCATCAAGCCCAGTTACATACTCAGAATCTGTACTACTGCGCAAATAGGCATGTCTTTGTAGGCAAAAAACTCATTTCTGAATGTTGCCCAAATGCATCTCAGAAGTGTGCAACTTGTTCCCTGAGTTAGAAAACGTCGAGAAACGGTCGTTTCTGCTAGCGTTGTGCTTCTACACATGTATTTGCTGAACGGTGAAATCGCACAGTAATGCACATTTCTCCCAGCAAATACAATGTTTCAAAAGAAATGGGAACACACTGAGGAGACACTTGTGGGAGCTACTGTGACTATACCTGAGCTTCCCTACGCACAGGGAAGCAAGAGAAATGCTGATTTCATCAAGCCCAGTTACATACTCAAAATCTGTACTACTGCGCAAATAGGCATGAATCTGTAGGCAAAAAACTCATTTCTGACAAAGTTGCCCAAATGCATCTCAGAAGTGTGCAACTTGTTCCCTGAGTTAGAAAACGTCGAGAAACGTTCGTTTCTGCTAGCGCTGTGCTTCCACACATGTATTTGCTGAACGGTGAAAGCACACAGTAATGCACTTTTCTCCCAGCAAATACACTGTTTCTAAGGAAATGAAAACACACTGAGGAGACACTTGTGGGAGCTACTGTTACTAAAACTGAGCTTCCCTACGCACAGGGAAGCAAGAGAAATGCTGATTTCATCAAGCCCAGTAACATACTTAGAATCTGTACTACTGCGCAAATAGGCATGAATCTGTAGGCAAAAAACTCATTTCTGACAAAGATGCCCAAATGCATCTCAGAAGTGTGCAACTTGTTCCCTGAGTTAGAAAACGTCGAGAAACATTCGTTTCTGCAAGCACTGTGCTTCTACACATGTATTTGCTGAACGGTGAAAGCGCACAGTAATGCACTTTTCTCCCAGCAAATACACTGTTTCTAAGGAAATGGGAACACACTGAGGAGACACTTGTGGGAGCTACTGTGACTAAAACTGAGCTTCCCTACGCACAGGGAAGCAAGAGAAATGCTGATTTCATCAAGCCCAGTTACATACTCAGAATCTGTACTACTGCGCAAATAGGCATGAATCTGTAGGCAAAAAACTCATTTCTGACAAAGTTGCCCAAATGCATCTCAGAAGTGTGCAACTTGTTCCCTGAGTTAGAAAACGTCGAGAAACGTTCGTTTCTGCTAGCGCTGTGCTTCCACACATGTATTTGCTGAACGGTGAAAGCGCACAGTAATGCACTTTTCTCCCAGCAAATACACTGTTTCTAAGGAAATGGGAACAAACTGAGGAGACACTTGTGGGAGCTACTGTGACTAAAACTGAGCTTCCCTACGCACAGGGAAGCAAGAGAAATGCTGATTTCATCAAGCCCAGTTACATACTCAGAATCTGTACTACTGCGCAAATAGGCATGTCTTTGTAGGCAAAAAACTCATTTCTGACAAAGATGCCCAAATGCATCTCAGAAGTGTGCAACTTGTTCCCTGAGTTAGAAAATGTCGAGAAACATTCGTTTCTGCAAGCACTGTGCTTCTACACATGTATTTGCTGAACGGTGAAAGCGCACAGTAATGCACTTTTCTCCCAGCAAATACACTGTTTCTAAGGAAATGGGAACACACTGAGGAGACACTTGTGGGAGCTACTGTGACTAAAACTGAGCTTCCCTACGCACAGGGAAGCAAGAGAAATGCTGATTTCATCAAGCCCAGTTACATACTCAGAATCTGTACTACTGCGCAAATAGGCATGAATCTGTAGGCAAAAAACTCATTTCTGACAAAGTTGCCCAAATGCATCTCAGAAGTGTGCAACTTGTTCCCTGAGTTAGAAAACGTCGAGAAACGGTCGTTTCTGCTAGCGCTGTGCTTCCACACATGTATTTGCTGAACGGTGAAAGCGCACAGTAATGCACTTTTCTCCCAGCAAATACACTGTTTCTAAGGAAATGGGAACACACTGAGGAGACACTTGTGGGAGCTACTGTGACTAAAACTGAGCTTCCCTACGCACAGGGAAGCAAGAGAAATGCTGATTTCATCAAGCCCAGTTACATACTCAGAATCTGTACTACTGCGCAAATAGGCATGAATCTGTAGGCAAAAAACTCATTTCTGACAAAGTTGCCCAAATGCATCTCAGAAGTGTGCAACTTGTTCCCTGAGTTAGAAAACGTCGAGAAACGTTCGTTTCTGCTAGCGCTGTGCTTCCACACATGTATTTGCTGAACGGTGAAAGCGCACAGTAATGCACTTTTCTCCCAGCAAATACACTGTTTCTAAGGAAATGGGAACAAACTGAGGAGACACTTGTGGGAGCTACTGTGACTAAAACTGAGCTTCCCTACGCACAGGGAAGCAAGAGAAATGCTGATTTCATCAAGCCCAGTTACATACTCAGAATCTGTACTACTGCGCAAATAGGCATGTCTTTGTAGGCAAAAAACTCATTTCTGACAAAGATGCCCAAATGCATCTCAGAAGTGTGCAACTTGTTCCCTGAGTTAGAAAATGTCGAGAAACATTCGTTTCTGCAAGCACTGTGCTTCTACACATGTATTTGCTGAACGGTGAAAGCGCACAGTAATGCACTTTTCTCCCAGCAAATACACTGTTTCTAAGGAAATGGGAACACACTGAGGAGACACTTGTGGGAGCTACTGTGACTAAAACTGAGCTTCCCTACGCACAGGGAAGCAAGAGAAATGCTGATTTCATCAAGCCCAGTTACATACTCAGAATCTGTACTACTGCGCAAATAGGCATGAATCTGTAGGCAAAAAACTCATTTCTGACAAAGTTGCCCAAATGCATCTCAGAAGTGTGCAACTTGTTCCCTGAGATAGAAAACGTCGAGAAACGTTCGTTTCTGCTAGCGCTGTGCTTCCACACATGTATTTGCTGAACGGTGAAAGCGCACAGTAATGCACTTTTCTCCCAGCAAATACACTGTTTCTAAGGAAATGGGAACAAACTAGGAGACACTTGTGGGAGCTACTGTGACTAAAACTGAGCTTCCCTACGCACAGGGAAGCAAGAGAAATGCTGATTTCATCAAGCCCAGTTACATACTCAGAATCTGTACTACTGCGCAAATAGGCATGTCTTTGTAGGCAAAAAACTCATTTATGACAAAGTTGCCCAAATGCATCTCAGAAGTGTGCAACTTGTTCCCTGAGTTAGAAAACGTCGAGAAACGGTCGTTTCTGCTAGCGCTGTGCTTCTACACATGTATTTGCTGAACGGTGAAAGCGCACAGTAATGCACATTTCTCCCAGCAAATACAATGTTTCAAAAGAAAAGGGAACACACTGAGGAGACACTTGTGGGAGCTACTGTGACTAAAACTGAGCTTCCCTACGCACAGGGAAGCAAGAGAAATGCTGATTTCATCAAGCCCAGTAACATACTCAGAATCTGTACTACTGCGCAAATAGGCATGAATCTGCAGGCAAAAAACTCATTTCTGAGAAAGATGCCCAAATGCATCTCAGAAGTGTGCAACTTGTTCCCTGAGTTAGAAAACGTCGAGAAACATTCGTTTCTGCAAGCACTGTGCTTCTACACATGTATTTGCTGAACGGTGAAAGCGCACAGTAATGCCCTTTCTCCCAGCAAATACACTGTTTCTAAGGAAATGGGAACACACTGAGGAGACACTTGTGGGAGCTACTGTGACTAAAACTGAGCTTCCCTACGCACAGGGAAGCAAGAGAAATGCTGATTTCATCAAGCCCAGTTACATACTCAGAATCTGTACTACTGCGCAAATAGGCATGTCTCTGTAGGCAAAAAACTCATTTCTGACAAAGTTGCCCAAATGCATCTCAGAAGTGTGCAACTTGTTCCCTGAGTTAGAAAACGTCGAGAAACGTTCGTTTCTGCTAGCGCTGTGCTTCCACACATGTATTTGCTGAACGGTGAAAGCGCACAGTAATGCACTTTTCTCCCAGCAAATACACTGTTTCTAAGGAAATGGGAACACACTGAGGAGACACTTGTGGGAGCTACTGTTACTAAAACTGAGCTTCCCTACGCACAGGGAACCAAGAGAAATGCTGATTTCATCAAGCCCAGTTACATACTCAGAATCTGTACTACTGCGCAAATAGGCATGTCTTTGTAGGCAAAAAACTCATTTCTGACAAAGTTGCCCAAATGCATCTCAGAAGTGTGCAACTTGTTCCCTGAGTTAGAAAACGTCGAGACACGGTCGTTTCTGCTAGTGCTGTGCTTCCACACATGTATTTGCTGAACGGTGAAAGCGCACAGTAATGCACATTTCTCCCAGCAAATACAATATTTCAAAAGAAATGGGAACACACTGAGGAGACACTTCTGGGAGCTACTGTGACTAAAACTGAGCTTCCCTACGCACAGGGAAGCAAGAGAAATGCTGATTTCATCAAGCCCAGTAACATACTCAGAATCTGTACTACTGCGCAAATAGGCATGAATCTGTAGGCAAAAAACTCATTTCTGACAAAGATGCCCAAATGCATCTCAGAAGTGTGCAACTTGTTCCCTGAGTTAGAAAATGTCGAGAAACATTCGTTTCTGCAAGCACTGTGCTTCTACACATGTATTTGCTGAACGGTGAAAGCGCACAGTAATGCACTTTTCTCCCAGCAAATACACTGTTTCTAAGGAAATGGGAACACACTGAGGAGACACTTGTGGGAGCTACTGTGACTAAAACTGAGCTTCCCTACGCACAGGGAAGCAAGAGAAATGCTGATTTCATCAAGCCCAGTTACATACTCAGAATCTGTACTACTGCGCAAATAGGCATGAATCTGTAGGCAAAAAACTCATTTCTGACAAAGTTGCCCAAATGCATCTCAGAAGTGTGCAACTTGTTCCCTGAGTTAGAAAACGTCGAGAAACGTTCGTTTCTGCTAGCGCTGTGCTTCCACACATGTATTTGCTGAACGGTGAAAGCGCACAGTAATGCACTTTTCTCCCAGCAAATACACTGTTTCTAAGGAAATGGGAACAAACTGAGGAGACACTTGTGGGAGCTACTGTGACTAAAACTGAGCTTCCCTACGCACAGGGAAGCAAGAGAAATGCTGATTTCATCAAGCCCAGTTACATACTCAGAATCTGTACTACTGCGCAAATAGGCATGTCTTTGTAGGCAAAAAACTCATTTCTGACAAAGTTGCCCAAATGCATCTCAGAAGTGTGCAACTTGTTCCCTGAGTTAGAAAACGTCGAGAAACGGTCGTTTCTGCTAGCGCTGTGCTTCTACACATGTATTTGCTGAACGGTGAAAGCGCACAGTAATGCACATTTCTCCCAGCAAATACAATGTTTCAAAAGAAATGGGAACACACTGAGGAGACACTTGTGGGAGCTACTGTGACTAAAACTGAGCTTCCCTACGCACAGGGAAGCAAGAGAAATGCTGATTTCATCAAGCCCAGTAACATACTCAGAATCTGTACTACTGCGCAAATAGGCATGAATCTGTAGGCAAAAAACTCATTTCTGAAAAAGATGCCCAAAGGCATCTCAGAAGTGTGCAACTTGTTCCCTGAGTTAGAAAATGTCGAGAAACATTCGTTTCTGCAAGCACTGTGCTTCTACACATGTATTTGCTGAACGGTGAAAGCGCACAGTAATGCACTTTTCTCCCAGCAAATACACTGTTTCTAAGGAAATGGGAACACACTGAGGAGACACTTGTGGGAGCTACTGTGACTAAAACTGAGCTTCCCTACGCACAGGGAAGCAAGAGAAATGCTGATTTCATCAAGCCCAGTTACATACTCAGAATCTGTACTACTGCGCAAATAGGCATGAATCTGTAGGCAAAAAACTCATTTCTGACAAAGTTGCCCAAATGCATCTCAGAAGTGTGCAACTTGTTCCCTGAGTTAGAAAACGTCGAGAAACGTTCGTTTCTGCTAGCGCTGTGCTTCCACACATGTATTTGCTGAACGGTGAAAGCGCACAGTAATGCACTTTTCTCCCAGCAAATACACTGTTTCTAAGGAAATGGGAACAAACTGAGGAGACACTTGTGGGAGCTACTGTGACTAAAACTGAGCTTCCCTACGCACAGGGAAGCAAGAGAAATGCTGATTTCATCAAGCCCAGTTACATACTCAGAATCTGTACTACTGCGCAAATAGGCATGTCTTTGTAGGCAAAAAACTCATTTCTGACAAAGTTGCCCAAATGCATCTCAGAAGTGTGCAACTTGTTCCCTGAGTTAGAAAACGTCGAGAAACGGTCGTTTCTGCTAGCGCTGTGCTTCTACACATGTATTTGCTGAACGGTGAAAGCGCACAGTAATGCACATTTCTCCCAGCAAATACAATGTTTCAAAAGAAATGGGAACACACTGAGGAGACACTTGTGGGAGCTACTGTGACTAAAACTGAGCTTCCCTACGCACAGGGAAGCAAGAGAAATGCTGATTTCATCAAGCCCAGTAACATACTCAGAATCTGTACTACTGCGCAAATAGGCATGAATCTGTAGGCAAAAAACTCATTTCTGACAAAGATGCCCAAATGCATCTCAGAAGTGTGCAACTTGTTCCCTGAGTTAGAAAACGTCGAGAAACATTCGTTTCTGCAAGCACTGTGCTTCTACACATGTATTTGCTGAACGGTGAAAGGGCACAGTAATGCACTTTTCTCCCAGCAAATACACTGTTTCTAAGGAAATGGGAACACACTGAGCAGACACTTGTGGGAGCTACTGTGACTAAAACTGAGCTTCCCTACGCACAGGGAAGCAAGAGAAATGCTGATTTCATCAAGCCCAGTTACATACTCAGAATCTGTACTACTGCGCAAATAGGCATGTCTCTGTAGGCAAAAAACTCATTTCTGACAAAGTTGCCCAAATGCATCTCAGAAGTGTGCAACTTGATCCCTGTGTTAGAAAACGTCGAGAAACGGTCGTTTCTGCTAGCGCTATGCTTCTACACATGTATTTGCTGAACGGTGAAAGCGCACAGTAATGCACTTTTCTCCCAGCAAATACACTGTTTCTAAAGAAATGGGAACACACTGAGGAGACACTTGTGGGAGCTACTGTGACTAAAACTGAGCTTCCCTACGCACAGGGAAGCAAGAGAAATGCTGATTTCATCAAGCCCTGGTTACATACTCAGAATCTGTACTACTGCGCAAATAGGCATGTCTCTGTAGGCAAAAAACTCATTTCTGACAATGTTGCCCAAATGCATCTCAGAAGTGTGCAACTTGTTCCCTGAGTTAGAAAACGTCGAGAAACGTTCGTTTCTGCTAGCGCTGTGCTTCTACACATGTATTTGCTGAACGGTGAAAGCGCACAGTAATGCACTTTTCTCCCAGCAAATACACTGTTTCTAAGGAAATGGGAACACACTGAGGAGACACTTGTGGGAGCTACTGTGACTAAAACTGAGCTTCCCTACGCACAGGGAAGCAAGAGATATGCTGATTTCATCAAGCCCAGTTACATACTCAGAATCTGTACTACTGCGCAAATAGGCATGTCTCTGTAGGCAAAAAACTCATTTCTGACAAAGTTGCCCAAATGCATCTCAGAAGTGTGCAACTTGTTCCCTGAGTTAGAAAACGTCGAGAAACGTTCGTTTCTGCTAGCGCTGTGCTTCTACACATGTATTTGCTGAACGGTGAAAGCGCACAGTAATGCACTTTTCTCCCAGCAAATACACTGTTTCTAAGGAAATGGGAACACACTGAGGAGACACTTGTGGGAGCTACTGTGACTAAAACTGAGCTTCCCTATGCACAGGGAAGCAAGAGAAATGCTGATTTCATCAAGCCCAGTTACATACTCAGAATCTGTACTACTGCGCAAATAGGCATGAATCTGTAGGCAAAAAACTCATTTCTGACAATGTTGCCCAAATGCATCTCAGAAGTGTGCAACTTGTTCCCTGAGTTAGAAAACGTCGAGAAACGTTCGTTTCTGCTAGCGCTGTGCTTCCACACATGTATTTGCTGAACGGTGAAAGCGCACAGTAATGCACTTTTCTCCCAGCAAATTCACTGTTTCTAAGGAAATGGGAACACACTGAGGAGACACTTGTGGGAGCTATAGTGACTAAAACTGAGCTTCCCTACGCACAGGGAAGCAAGAGAAATGCTGATTTCATCAAGCCCAGTTACATACTCAGAATCTGTACTACTGCTCAAATAGGCATGTCTCTTTAGGCAAAAAACTCATTTCTGACAAAGTTGCCCAAATGCATCTCAGAAGTGTGCAACTTGTTCCCTGAGTTAGAAAACGTCGAGAAACGTTCGTTTCTGCTAGCGCTGTGCTTCTACACATGTATTTGCTGAATGGTGAAAGCGCACAGTAATGCACTTTTCTCCCAGCAAATACACTGTTTCTAAGGAAATGGGAACACACTGAGGAGACACTTGTGGGAGCAACTGTGACTAAAACTGAGCTTCCCTCCGCACAGGGAAGCAAGAGATATGCTGATTTCATCAAGCCCAGTTACATACTCAGAATCTGTACTACTGCGCAAATAGGCATGTCTCTGTAGGCAAAAAACTCATTTCTGACAAAGTTGCCCAAATGCATCTCAGAAGTGTGCAACTTGTTCCCTGAGTTAGAAAACGTCGAGAAACGTTCGTTTCTGCTAGCGCTGTGCTTCTACACATGTATTTGCTGAACGGTGAAAGCGCACAGTAATGCACTTTTCTCCCAGCAAATACACTGTTTCTAAGGAAATTGGAACACACTGAGGAGACACTTGTGGGAGCTACTGTGACTAAAACTGAGCTTCCCTATGCACAGGGAAGCAAGAGAAATGCTGATTTCATCAAGCCCAGTTACATACTCAGAATCTGTACTACTGCGCAAATAGGCATGAATCTGTAGGCAAAAAACTCATTTCTGACAATGTTGCCCAAATGCATCTCAGAAGTGTGCAACTTGTTCCCTGAGTTAGAAAACGTCGAGAAACGTTCGTTTCTGCTAGCGCAGTGCTTCCACACATGTATTTGCTGAACGGTGAAAGCACACAGTAATGCACTTTTCTCCCAGAAAATTCACTGTTTCTAAGGAAATGGGAACACACTGAGGAGACACTTGTTGGAGCTATAGTGACTAAAACTGAGCTTCCCTATGCACAGGGAAGCAAGAGAAATGCTGATTTCATCAAGCCGAGTTACATACTCAGAATCTGTACTACTGCGCAAATAGGCATGTCTCTGTAGGCAAAAAACTCATTTCTGACAAAGTTGCCCAAATGCATCTCAGAAGTGTGCAACTGGTTCCCTGTGTTAGAAAACTTCGAGAAACGGTCATATCTGCTAACGCTGTGCTTCTACACATGTATTTGCTGAACGGTGAAAGCGCACAGTAATGCACTTTTCTCCCAGCAAATACACTGTTTCTAAGGAAATGGGAACACACTGAGGAGACACTTGTGGGAGCAACTGTGACTAAAACTGAGCTTCCCTCCGCACAGGGAAGCAAGAGATATGCTGATTTCATCAAGCCCAGTTACATACTCAGAATCTGTACTACTGCGCAAATAGGCATGTCTCTGTAGGCAAAAAACTCATTTCTGACAAAGTTGCCCAAATGCATCTCAGAAGTGTGCAACTTGTTCCCTGAGTTAGAAAACGTCGAGAAACGTTCGTTTCTGCTAGCGCTGTGCTTCTACACATGTATTTGCTGAACGGTGAAAGCGCACAGTAATGCACTTTTCTCCCAGCAAATACACTGTTTCTAAGGAAATTGGAACACACTGAGGAGACACTTGTGGGAGCTACTGTGACTAAAACTGAGCTTCCCTATGCACAGGGAAGCAAGAGAAATGCTGATTTCATCAAGCCCAGTTACATACTCAGAATCTGTACTACTGCGCAAATAGGCATGAATCTGTAGGCAAAAAACTCATTTCTGACAATGTTGCCCAAATGCATCTCAGAAGTGTGCAACTTGTTCCCTGAGTTAGAAAACGTCGAGAAACGTTCGTTTCTGCTAGCGCTGTGCTTCCACACATGTATTTGCTGAACGGTGAAAGCGCACAGTAATGCACTTTTCTCCCAGAAAATTCACTGTTTCTAAGGAAATGGGAACACACTGAGGAGACACTTGTTGGAGCTATAGTGACTAAAACTGAGCTTCCCTATGCACAGGGAAGCAAGAGAAATGCTGATTTCATCAAGCCCAGTTACATACTCAGAATCTGTACTACTGCGCAAATAGGCATGTCTCTGTAGGCAAAAAACTCATTTCTGACAAAGTTGCCCAAATGCATCTCAGAAGTGTGCAACTGGTTCCCTGTGTTAGAAAACTTCGAGAAACGGTAATATCTGCTAACGCTGTGCTTCTACACATGTATTTGCTGAACGGTGAAAGCGCACAGTAATACACTTTTCTCCCAGCAAATACACTGTTTCTAAGGAAATGGGAACACACTGAGGAGACACTTGTGGGAGGTACTGTGACTAAAACTGAGCTTCCCTACGCACAGGGAAGCAAGAGAAATGCTGATTTCCTCATGCCCAGTTACATACTCAGAATCTCTACTACTGTGCAAATAGGCATGTCTCTGTAGGCAAAAAACTCATTTCTGACAAAGTTGCCCAAATGCATCTCAGAAGTGTGCAACTTGTTCCCTGAGTTAGAAAACGTCGAGAATCGTTCGTTTCTGCTAGCGCTGTGCTTCTACACATGTATTTGCTGAATGGTGAAAGCGCACAGTAATGCACTTTTCTCCCAGCAAATACACAGTTTCTAAGGAAATGGGAACACACTGAGGAGACACTTGTGGGTGCTACTGTGACTAAAACTGACCTTCCCTACGCACAGGGAAGCAAGAGAAATGCTGATTTCATCAAACCCAGTTACATAATCAGAATCTGTACTACTGCGCAAATAGGCATGTCTCTGTAGGCAAAAAACTCATTTCTGACAAAGTTGCCCAAATGCATCTCAGAAGTGTGCAACTTGTTCCCTGAGTTAGAAAACGTCGAGAAACGGTCATATCTGCTAAAGCTGTGCTTCTACACATGTATTTGCTGAATTGTGAAAGCGCACAGTAATGCACTTTTCTCCCAGCAAATACACTGTTTCTAAGGAAATGGGAACACACTGAGGAGACACTTGTGGGAGCTACTGTTACTAAAACTGAGCTTCCCTAAGCTCAGAGAAGCAAGAGAAATGCTGATTTCATCCAGCCCAGTTACATACTCAGAATCTGTACTACTGCGCAAATAGGCATGAATCTGTAGACAAAAAACTCATTTCTGACAAAGTTGCCCAAATGCATCTCAGAAGTGTGCAACTTGTTCCCTGAGTTAGAAAACGTCGAGAAACGGTCGTTTCTGCTAGCGCTGTGCTTCTACACATGTATTTGCTGAACGGTGAAAGCGCACAGTAATGCACTTTTCTCCCAGCAAATACACTGTTTCTAAGGAAATGGGAACACACTGAGGAGACACTTGTGGGAGCTACTGTGACTAAAACTGAGCTTCCCTACGCACAGGGAAGCAAGAGAAATGCTGATTTCATCAAGCCCAGTTACATACTCAGAATCTGTACTACTGCGCAAATAGGCATGTCTCTGTAGGCAAAAAACTCATTTCTGACAAAGTTGCCCAAATGCATCTCAGAAGTGTGCAACTTGTTCCCTGAGATAGAAAACGTCGAGAAACGTTCGTTTCTGCTAGCGCTGTGTTTCTACACATGTATTTGCTGAACGGTAAAAGCGCACAGTAATGCACTTTTCTCCCAGCAAATACACTGTTACTAAGGAAATGGGAACACACTGAGGAGACACTTGTGGGAGCTATAGTGACTAAAACTGAGCTTCCCTACGCACAGGGAAGCAAGAGAAATGCTGATTTCATTAAGCCCAGTTACATACTCAGAATCTGTACTACTGCGCAAATAGGCATGTCTCTGTAGGCAAAAAACTCATTTCTGACAAAGTTGCCCAAATGCATCTCAGAAGTGTGCAACTTGTTCCCTGAGTTAGAAAACGTCGAGAAACAGTCATATCTGCTAACGCTGTGCTTCTACACATGTATTTGCTGAACGGTGAAAGCGCACAGTAATGCACTTTTCTCCCAGCAAATACACAGTTTCTAAGGAAATGGGAACACACTGAGGAGACACTTGTGGGAGCTACTGTGACTAAAACTGACCTTCCGTACGCACAGGGAAGCAAGAGAAATGCTGATTTCATCCAGCCCAGTTACATACTCAGAATCTGTACTACTGCGCAAATAGGCATGAATCTGTAGACAAAAAACTCATTTCTGACAAAGTTGCCCAAATGCATCTCAGAAGTGTGCAACTTCTTCCATGAGTTAGAAAACATCGAGAAACGGTCATATCTGCTAACGCTGTGCTTCTACACATGTATTTGCTGAACGGTGAAAGCGCACAGTAATGCACTTTTCTCCCAGCAAATACACTGCTTCTAAGGAAATGGGAACACACTGAGGAGACACTTGTGGGAGCTACTGTTACTAAAACTGAGCTTCCCTACGCACAGGGAAGCAAGAGAAATGCTGATTTCATCAAGCCCAGTAACATACTCAGAATCTGTACTACTGCGCAAATAGGCATGAATCTGCAGGCAAAAAACTCATTTCTGACAAAGTTGCCCAAATGCATCTCAGAAGTGTGCAACTTGTTCCTTGAGTTAGAAAACATCGAGAAACGTTCGTTTCTGCTAGCGCTGTGCTTCTACACATGTATTTGCTGAACGGTGAAAGCGCACAGTAATGCACTTTTCTCCCAGCAAATACACTGTTTCTAAGGAAATGGGAACACACTGAGGAGACACTTGTGGGAGCTACTGTGACTAAAACTGAGCTTCCCTACGCACAGGGAAGCAAGAGAAATGCTGATTTCATCAAGCCCAGTTACATACTCAGAATCTGTACTACTGCGCAAATAGGCATGTCTTTGTAGGCAAAAAACTCTTTCTGACAATGTTGCCCAAATGCATCTCAGAAGTGTGCAACTTGTTCTCTGAGTTAGAGAACGTCGAGCAACGTTCGTTTCTGCTAGCGATGTGCTTCTACACATGTATTTGCTGAACGGTGAAAGCGCACAGTAATGCACTTTTCTCCCAGCAAATACACTGTTTCTAAGGAAATGGGAACACACTGAGGAGACACTTGTGTGAGCTACTGTGACTGAAACTGAGCTTCCCTACGCACAGGGAAGGAAGAGAAATGCTGATTTCATCAAGCCCAGTTACATACTCAGAATCTGTACTACTGCGCAAATAGGCATGTCTCTTTAGGAAAAACCTCATTTCTGACAAAGTTGCCCAAATGCATCTCAGAAGTGTGGAACTTGTTCCCTGAGATAGAAAACGTCGAGAAACGTTCGTTTCTGCTAGCGCTGTGCTTCTACACATGTATTTGCTGAACGGTGAAAGCGCACAGTAATGCACTTTTCTCCCAGCAAATACACTGTTTCTAAGGAAATGGGAACACACTGAGGAGACACTTGTGGGAGCTACTGTGACTAAAACTGAGCTTCCCTACGCACAGGGAAGCAAGAGAAATGCTGATATCCTCATGCCCAGTTACATACTCAGAATCTCTACTACTGCGCAAATAGGCATGTCTCTGTAGGCAAAAAACTCATTTCTGACAAAGTTGCCCAAATGCATCTCAGAAGTGTGCAACTTGTTCCCTGAGTTAGAAAACGTCGAGAATCGTTCGTTTCTGCTAGCGCTGTGCTTCTACACATGTATTTGATGAATGGTGAAAGCGCACAGTAATGCACTTTTCTCCCAGCAAATACACAGTTTCTAAGGAAATGGGAACACACTGAGGAGAACTTGTGGGAGCTACTGTGACTAAAACTGACCTTCCCTACGCACAGGGAAGCAAGAGAAATGCTGATTTCATCAAGCCCAGTTACATAATCAGAATCTGTACTACAGCGCAAATAGGCATGTCTCTGTAGGCAAAAAACTCATTTCTGACAAAGTTGCCCAAATGCATCTCAGAAGTGTGCAACTTGTTCCCTGAGTTAGAAAACGTCGAGAATTGTTCGTTTCTGCTAGCGCTGTGCTTCTACACATGTATTTGATGAATGGTGAAAGCGCACAGTAATGCACTTTTCTCCCAGCAAATACACAGTTTCTAAGGAAATGGGAACACACTGAGGAGAACTTGTGGGAGCTACTGTGACTAAAACTGACCTTCCCTACGCACAGGGAAGCAAGAGAAATGCTGATTTCATCCAGCCCAGTTACATACTCAGAATCTGTACTAGTGCGCAAATAGGCATGAATCTGTAGACAAAAAACTCATTTCTGACAAAGTTGCCCAAATGCATCTCAGAAGTGTGCAACTTGTTCCCTGAGTTAGAAAACGTCGAGAAACGGTCGTTTCTGCTAGCGCTGTGCTTCCACACATGTATTTGCTGAACGGTGAAAGCGCAGAGTAATGCACTTTTCTCCCAGCAAATACACTGTTTCTAAGGAAATGGGAACACACTGAGGAGACACTTGTGGGAGCTACTGTGACTAAAACTGAGCTTCCCTACGCACAGGGAAGCAAGAGAAATGCTGCTTTCATCAAGCCCAGTTACATACTCAGAATCTGTACTACTGCGCAAATAGGCATGTCTCTGTAGGCAAAAAACTCATTTCTGACAAAGTTGCCCAAATGCATCTCAGAAGTGTGCAACTTGTTCCCTGAGTTAGAAAACGTCAAGAAACGGTCGTATCTGCTAACACTGTGCTTCTACACATGTATTTGCTGAACAATGAAAGCGCACAGTAATGCACTTTTCTCCCAGCAAATACACTGTTTCTAAGGAAATGGGAACACACTGAGGAGACACTTGTGGGAGCTACTGTGACTAAAACTGAGCTTCCCTACGCACAGGGAAGCAAGAGAAATGCTGATTTCATCCAGCCCAGTTACATACTCAGAATCTGTACTACTGCGCAAATAGGCATGTCTTTGTAGGCAAAAAACTCATTTCTGACAATGTTGCCCAAATGCATCTCAGAAGTGTGCAACTTGTTCCCTGAGTTAGAAAACGTCGAGAAACGTTCGTTTCTGCTAGCGCTGTGCTTCTTCATATGTATTTGCTGAACGGTGAAAGCACACAGTAATGCACTTTTCTCCCAGCAAATACACTGTTTCTAGGGAAATGGGAACACACTGAGGAGACACTTGTGGGAGCTACTGTGACTAAAACTGAGCTTCCCTACGCACAGGGAAGCAAGAGAAATGCTGATTTCATCAAGCCCAGTTACATACTCAGAATCTGTACTACTGCACAAATAGGCATGTCTCTGTAGGCAAAAAATTCATTTCTGACAAAGTTGCCCAAATGCATCTCAGAAGTGTGCAACTTGTTCCCTGAGTTAGAAAACGTCGAGAAACGGTCGTTTCTGCTAGCGCTGTGCTTCTACACATGTATTTGCTGAACAGTGAAAGCGCACAGTAATGTACTTTTCTCCCAGCAAATACACTGTTTCTAAGGAAATGGGACACACTGAGGAGACACTTGTGGGGGCTACTGTGACTAAAACTGAGCTTCCGTACGCACAGGGAAGAAAAAGAAATGCTGATTTCATCAAGCCCAGTGAAAGCGCACAGTAATGCACTTTTCTCCCAGCAAATACACTGTTTCTAAGGAAATGGGACACACTGAGGAGACACTTGTGGGGGCTACTGTGACTAAAACCGAGCTTCCCTATGCACAGAAAAGCAAGAGAAATGCTGATTTCATCAAGCCCAGTTACATACTCAGAATCTGTACTACTGCGCAAATAGGCATGTCTCTTTAGGCAAAAAACTCATTTCTGACAAAGTTGCCCAAATGCATCTAGAAGTGTGCAACTTGTTCCCTGAGTTAGAAAACTTCGAGAAACGGTCGTTTCTGCTAGCGGTGTGATTCTACACATGTATTTGCTGAACGGTGAAAGCGCACAGTAATGCACTTTTCTCCCAGCAAATACACTGTTTCTAAGGAACTGGGAACACACTGAGGAGACGCTTGTGGGAGCTACTGTGACTAAAACTGAGCTTCCCTACACACAGGGAAGCAAGAGAAATGCTGATTTCATCCAGCCTAGTTACATACTCAGAATCTCTACTACTGCGCAAATAGGCATGTCTCTGTAGGCAAAAAACTCATTTCTGACAAAGTTGCCCAAATGCATCTCAGAAGTGTGCAACTTGTTCCCTGAGTTTGAAAAGGTCGAGAAACGGTCATATCTGCTAATGCTGTGCTTCTACACATGTATTTGCTGAACAATGAAAGCGCACAGTAATGCACTTTTCTCCCAGCAAATACACTGTTTCTAAGGAAATGGGAACACACTGAGGAGACACTTGTGGGAGCTACTGTGACTAAAACTGAGCTTCCCTACGCACAGGGAAGCAGGAGAAATGCTGATTTCCTCATGCCCAGTTACATACTCAGAATCTCTACTACTGCGCAAATAGGCATGTCTCTGTAGGCAAAAAACTCATTTCTGACAAAGTTGCCCAAATGCATCTCAGAAGTGTGCAACTTGTTCCCTGAGTTAGAAAACGTCGAGAAACGTTCGTTTCTGCTAGCGCTGTGCTTCTACACATGTATTTGCTGAACGGTGAAAGCGCACAGTAATGCTCTTTTCTCCCAGCAAATATACTGTTTCTAAGGAAATGGGAACACACTGAGGAGACACTTGTGGGAGCTACTGTGACTAAAACTGAGCTTCCCTACGCACAGGGAAGAAGAGAAATGCTGATTTCATCAAGCCCAGTTACATACTCAGAATCTGTACTACTGCGCAAATAGGCATGTCTCTGTAGGCAAAAAACTCATTTCTGACAAAGTTGCCCAAATGCATCTCAGAAGTGTGCAACTTTTTCCCTGAGTTAGAAAACGTCGAGAAACGGTCGTTTCAGCTAGCGCTGTGCTTCTACACATGTATTTGCTGAACGGTGAAAGCGCACAGTAATGCACTTTTCTCCCAGCAAATACACTGTTTCTAAGGAAATGGGAACACACTGAGGAGACACTTGTGGGAGCTACTGTGACTAAAACTGAGCTTCCCTACGCACAGGGAAGCAAGAGAAATGCTGGTTTCATCAAGCCCAGTTACATACTCAGAATCTATACTACTGCGCAAATAGGCATGTCTCTGTAGGCAAAAAACTCATTTTTGAGAAAGTTACCCAAATGCATCTCAGAAGTGTGCAACTTGTTCCCTGAGTTAGAAAACGTCGAGAAACGTTTGTTTCTCCTAGCGCTGTGCTTCTACACATGTATTTGCTGAACGGTGAAAGCGCACTGTAATGCACTTTTCTCCCAGCAAATACACTGTTTCTAAGGAAATGGGAACACACTGAGGAGACACTTGTGGGAGCTACTGTGACTAAAACTGAGCTTCCCTTCGCAAAGGGAAGCAAGAGAAATGCTGATTTCATCAAGCCCAGTTACATACTCAGAATCTGTACTACTGCACAAATAGGCAAGTCTCTGTAGGCAAAAAACTCATTTTTGACAAAGTTGCCCAAATGCATCTCAGAAGTGTGCAACTTGTTCCCTGAGTTAGAAAACGTCGAGAAACGTTCGTTTCTGCTAGCGCTGTGCTTCTACACATGTATTTGCTGAACGGTGAAAGCACACTGTAATGCACTTTTCTCCCAGCAAATACACTGTTTCTAAGGAAATGGGAACACACTGAGGAGACACTTGTGGGAGCTACTGTGACTAAAACTGAGCTTCCCTACGCACAGGGAAGCAAGAGAAATGCTGATTTCATCAAGCCCAGTTACATACTCAGAATCTGTACTACTGCGCAAATAGGCATGTCTCTGTAGGCAAAACACTCATTTTTGAGATAGTTACCCAAATGCATCTCAGAAGTGTGCAACTTGTTCCCTGAGTTAGAAAACGTCGAGAAACGTTCGTTTCTGCTAGCGCTGTGCTTCTACACATGTATTTGCTGAACGGTGAAAGCGCACAGTAATGCACTTTTCTCCCAGTAAATACACTGTTTCTAAGGAAATGGGAACACACTGAGGAGACACTTGTGGGAGCTACTGTGACTAAAACTGAGCTTCCCTACGCACAGGGAAGCAAGAGAAATGCTGATTTCATCAAGCCCAGTTACATACTCAGAATCTGTACTACTGCGCAAATAGGCATGTCTCTGTAGGCAAAAAACTCATTTCTGACAAAGTTGCCCAAATGCATCTCAGAAGTGTGCAACTTTTTCCCTGAGTTAGAAAACGTCGAGAAACGGTCGTTTCAGCTAGCGCTGTGCTTCTACACATGTATTTGCTGAACGGTGAAAGCGCACAGTAATGCACTTTTCTCCCAGCAAATACACTGTTTCTAAGGAAATGGGAACACACTGAGGAGACACTTGTGGGAGCTACTGTGACTAAAACTGAGCTTCCCTACGCACAGGGAAGCAAGAGAAATGCTGGTTTCATCAAGCCCAGTTACATACTCAGAATCTGTACTACTGCGCAAATAGGCATGTCTCTGTAGGCAAAAAACTCATTTTTGAGAAAGTTACCCAAATGCATCTCAGAAGTGTGCAACTTGTTCCCTGAGTTAGAAAACGTCGAGAAACGTTTGTTTCTCCTAGCGCTGTGCTTCTACACATGTATTTGCTGAACGGTGAAAGCGCACTGTAATGCACTTTTCTCCCAGCAAATACACTGTTTCTAAGGAAATGGGAACACACTGAGGAGACACTTGTGGGAGCTACTGTGACTAAAACTGAGCTTCCCTATGCACAGGGAAGCAAGAGAAATGCTGATTTCATCAAGCCCAGTTACATACTCAGAATCTGTACTACTGTGCAAATAGGCATGTCTCTGTAGGCAAAAAACTCATTTCTGACAAAGTTGCCCAAATGCATCTCAGAAGTGTGCAACTTGTTCCCTGAGTTAGAAAACGTCGAGAAACGGTCGTTTCTGCTAGCGCTGTGCTTCTACACATGTATTTGCTGAACGGTGAAAGCGCACAGTAATGCACGTTTCTCCCAGCGAATACACTGTTTCTAAGGAAATGGGAACACACTGAGGAGACACTTGTGGGAGCTACTGTGACTAAAACCGAGCTTCCCTACGCACAGAAAAGCAAGAGAAATGCTGATTTCATCAAGCCCAGTTACATACTCAGAATCTGTACTACTGCGCAAATAGGCATGTCTCTTTAGGCAAAAAACTCATTTCTGACAAAGTTGCCCAAATGCATCTAGAAGTGTGCAACTTGTTCCCTGAGTTAGAAAACTTCGAGAAACGGTCGTTTCTGCTATCGGTGTGATTCTACACATGTATTTGCTGAACGGTGAAAGCGCACAGTAATGCACTTTTCTCCCAGCAAATACACTGTTTCTAAGGAAATGGGAACACACTGAGGAGACGCTTGTGGGAGATACTGTGACTAAAACTGAGCTTCCCTACACACAGGGAAGCAAGAGAAATGCTGATTTCATCCAGCCCAGTTACATACTCAGAATCTCTACTACTGCGCAAATAGGCATGTCTCTGTAGGCAAAAAACTCATTTCTGACAAAGTTGCCCAAATGCATCTCAGAAGTGTGCAACTTGTTCCCTGATTTAGAAAACGTCGAGAAACGTTCGTTTCTGCTAGCGCTGTGCTTCAACACATGTATTTGCTGAACGGTGAAAGCGCACAGTAATGCACTTTTCTCCCAGCAAATACACTGTTTCTAAGGAAATGGGAACACACTGAGGAGACACTTGTGGGAGCTACTGTGACTAAAACTGAGCTTCCCTACGCACAGGGAAGCAAGAGAAATGCTGATTTCATCAAGCCCAGTTACATACTCAGAATCTGTACTACTGCGCAAATAGGCATGTCTCTGTAGGAAAAAACTCATTTTGGACAAAGTTGCCCAAATGCATCTCAGAAGTGTGCCACTTGTTCCCTGAGTTAGAAAACGTCGAGAAACGGTCGTTTCAGCTAGCGCTGTGCTTCTACACATGTATTTGCTGAACGGTGAAAGCGCACAGTAATGCACTTTTCTCGCAGCAAATACACTGTTTCTAAGGAAATGGGAACACACTGAGGAGACACTTGTGGGAGCTACTGTGACTAAAACTGAGCTTCCCTACGCACAGGGAAGCAAGAGAAATGCTGATTTCATCAAGCCCAGTTACATACTCAGAATCTGTACTACTGCGCAAATAGGCATGTCTCTGTAGGCAAAAAACTCATTTCTGACAAAGTTTCCCAAATGCATCTCAGAAGTGTGCAACTTGTTCCCTGAGTTAGAAAACGTCGAGAAACTTTCGATACTGCTAGCGCTGTGCTTCTACACATGTATTTGCTGAACGGTGAAAGCGCACAGTATTGCACTTTTCTCCCAGCAAATACACTGTTTCTAAGGAAATGGGAACACACTGAGGAGACACTTGTGGGAGCTACTGGGACTAAAACTGAGCTTCCCTACGCACAGGGAAGCAAGAGAAATGCTGATTTCATCAAGCCCAGTTACACACTCAGAATCTGTACTACTGCGCAAATAGGCATGAATCTGTAGGCAAAAAACTCATTTCTGACAAGTTGCCCAAATGCATCTCAGAAGTGTGCAACTTGTTCCCTGAGTTAGAAAACGTCGAGAAATGTTCGTTTCTGCTAGCGCTGTGCTTCTACACATGTATTTGCTGAACGGTGAAAGTGCACAGTAATGCACTTTTCTCCCAGCAAATACACTGTTTCTAAGGAAATGGGAACACACTGAGGAGACACTTGTGGGAGCTACTGTGACTAAAACTGAGCTTCCCTACGCACAGGGAAGCAAGAGAAATGCTGATTTCATCAAGCCCAGTTACATACTCAGAATCTGTACTACTGCGCAAATAGGCATGTCTCTGTAGGCAAAATACTCATTTCTGACAAAGTTGCCCAAATACATCTCAGAAGTGTGCAACTTGTTCCCTGATTTAGAAAACGTCGAGAAACGTTCGTTTCTGCTAGCGCTGTGCTTCAACACATGTATTTGCTGAACGGTGAAAGCGCACAGTAATGCACTTTTCTCCCAGCAAATACACTGTTTCTAAGGAAATGGGAACACACTGAGGAGACACTTGTGGGAGCTACTGTGACTAAAACTGAGCTTCCCTACGCACAGGGAACAAGAGAAATGCTGATTTCATCAAGCCCAGTTACATACTCAGAATCTGTACTACTGCGCAAATAGGCATGTCTCTGTAGGAAAAAACTCATTTTGGACAAAGTTGCCCAAATGCATCTCAGAAATGTGCCACTTGTTCCCTGAGTTAGAAAACGTCGAGAAACGGTCGTTTCAGCTAGCGCTGTGCTTCTACACATGTATTTGCTGAACGGTGAAAGCGCACAGTAATGCACTTTTCTCGCAGCAAATACACTGTTTCTAAGGAAATGGGAACACACTGAGGAGACACTTGTGGGAGCTACTGTGACTAAAACTGAGCTTCCCTACGCACAGGGAAGCAAGAGAAATGCTGATTTCATCAAGCCCAGTTACATACTCAGAATCTGTACTACTGCGCAAATAGGCATGTCTCTGTAGGCAAAAAACTCATTTTCAGAAAGTTGCCCAAATGCATCTCAGAAGTGTGCAACTTGTTCCCTGAGTTAGAAAACGTCGAGAAATGTTCGTTTCTGCTAGCGCTGTGCTTCTACACATGTATTTGCTGAACGGTGAAAGCGCACAGTAATGCACTTTTCTCCCAGCAAATACACTGTTTCTAAGGAAATGGGAACACACTGAGGAGACACTTGTGGGAGCTACTGTGACTAAAACTGAGCTTCCCTACACACAGGGAAGCAAGAGAAATGCTGATTTCATCAAGCCCAGTTACATACTCAGAATCTGTACTACTGCGCAAATAGGCATGTCTCTTTAGGCAAAAAACTCATTTCTGACAAAGTTGCCCAAATGCATCTCAGAAGTGTGCAACTTGTTCCCTGAGTTAGAAAACGTCGAGAAACGTTCGTTTCTGCTAGCGCTGTGCTTCAACACATGTATTTGCTGAACGGTTAAAGCGCACAGTAATGCACTTTTCTCCCAGCAAATACACTGTTTTCTAAGGAAATGGGAACACACTGAGGAGACACTTGTGGGAGCTACTGTGACTAAAACTGAGCTTCCCTACGCACAGGGAAGCAAGAGAAATGCTGATTTCATCAAGCCCAGTTACATAATCAGAATCTGTACTACTGCGCAAATAGGCATGTCTCTGTAGGAAAAAATTCATTTTGGACAAAGTTGCCCAAATGCATCTCAGAAGTGTGCCACTTGTTCCCTGAGTTAGAAAACGTCGAGAAACGGTCGTTTCAGCTAGCGCTGTGCTTCTACACATGTATTTGCTGAACGGTGAAAGCGCACAGTAATGCACTTTTCTCCCAGCAAATACACTGTTTCTAAGGAAATGGGAACACACTGAGGAGACACTTGTGGGAGCTACTGTGACTAAAACTGAGCTTCCCTACGCACAGGGAAGCAAGAGAAATGCTGATTTCATCAAGCCCAGTTACATACTCAGAATCTCTACTACTGCGCAAATAGGCATGTCTCTGTAGGCAAAAAACTCATTTTTCAGAAAGTTACCCAAATGCATCTCAGAAGTGTGCAACTTGTTCCCTGAGTTAGAAAACGACGAGAAACGTTCATTTCTGCTAGCGCTGTGCTTCTACACATGTATTTGCTGAACTGTGAAAGCGCACAGTAATGCACATTTCTCCCAGCAAATACACTGTTTCTAAGGAACTGGGAACACACTGAGGAGACACTTGTGGGAGCTACTGTGACTAAAACTGAGCTTCCCTACGCACAGGGAAGCAAGAGAAATGCTGATTTCATCAAGCCCAGTTACATAATCAGAATCTGTACTACTGCGCAAATAGGCATGTCTCTGTAGGCAAAAAACTCATTTCGGACAAAGTTGCCCAAATGCATCTCAGAAGTGTGCAACTTGTTCCCAGAGTTAGAAAAGAGTCGAGAAACTTTCGATACTGCTAGCGCTGTGCTTCTACACATGTATTTGCTGAACGGTGAAAGCGCACAGTAATGCACTTTTCTCCAGCAAATACACTGTTTCTAAGGAAATGGGAACACACTGAGGAGACACTTGTGGGAGCTACTGGGACTAAAACTGAGCTTCCCTACGCACAGGGAAGCAAGAGAAATGCTGATTTCATCAAGCCCAGTTACACACTCAGAGTCTGTACTACTGCGCAAATAGGCATGAATCTGTAGGCAAAAAACTCATTTCTGACAAAGTTGCCCAAATGCATCTCAGAAGTGTGCAACTTGTTCCCTGAGTTAGAAAACGTCGAGAAATGTCCGTTTCTGCTAGCGCTGTGCTTCTACACATGTATTTGCTGAACGGTGAAAGCGCACAGTAATGCACTTTTCTCCCAGCAAATACACTGTTTCTAAGGAAATGGGAACACACTGAGGAGACACTTGTGGGAGCTACTGTGACTAAAACTGAGCTTCCCTACACACAGGGAAGCAAAAGAAATGCTGATTTCATCAAGCCCCAGTTACATACTCAGAATCTGTACTACTGCGCAAGTAGGCATGTCTCTGTAGGCAAAAAACTCATTTCTGACAAAGTTGCCCAAATGCATCTCAGAAGTGTGCAACTTGTTCCCTGAGTTAGAAAACGTCGAGAAACGTTCGTTTCTGCTAGCGCTGTGCTTCTACACATGTATTTGCTGAACGGTGAAAGCACACAGTAATGCACTTTTCTCCCAGCAAATACAGTGTTTCTAAGGAACTGGGAACACACTGAGGAGACACTTGTGGGAGGTACTGTGACTAAAACTGAGCTTCCCTACGCACAGGGAAGCAAGAGAAATGCTGATTTCATCAAGCCCAGTTACATACTCAGAATCTGTACTACTGCGCAAATAGGCATGTCTCTGAAGGCAAAAAACTCATTTCTGACAAAGTTGCCCAAATGCATCTCAGAAGTGTGCAACTTGTTCCCTGAGTTAGAAAACGTCGAGAAACCGTCGTTTCAGCTAGCGCTGTGCTTCTACACATGTATTTGCTGAACGGTGAAAGCGCACAGTAATGCACTTTTCTCCCAGCAAATACACTGTTTCTAAGGAAATGGAACACACTGAGGAGACACTTGTGGGAGCTACTGTGGAATAAAACTGAGCTTCCCTACGCACAAGGAAGCAAGAGAAATGCTGATTTCATCAAGCCCAGTTACATACTCAGAATCTGTACTACTGCGCAAATAGGCATGTCTCTGTAGGCAAAAACTCATTTTTCAGAAAGTTTACCCAAACTTGTTCCCTGAGTTAGAAAACGTCGAGAAACGTTCGTTTCTGCTAGCGCTGTGCTTCTACACATGTATTTGCTGAAACTGTGAAAGCGCACAGTAATGCACTTTTCTCCCAGCAAATACACTGTTTCTAAGGAAATGGGAACACACTGAGGAGACACTTGTGGGAGCTACTGTGACTAAAACTGAGCTTCCCTACGCACAGGAAGCAAGAGAAATGCTGATTTCATCAAGCCCAGTTACATACTCAGAATCTGTACTACTGCGCAAATAGGCATGTCTCTGTAGGCAAAAAACTCATTTCGGACAAGTTGCCCAAATGCATCTCAGAAGTGTGCAACTTGTTCCCCTGAGTTTAAGAAAAGAGTCGAGAAACTTTCGATACTGCTAGCGCTGTGCTTCTACACATGTATTTGCTGAACGGTGAAAGCGCACAGTAATGCACTTTTCTCCCAGCAAATACACTGTTTCTAAGGAAATGGGAACACACTGAGGAGACACTTGTGGGAGGTACTGGACTAAAACTGAGCTTCCCTACGCACAGGGAAGCAAGAGAAATGCTGATTTCATCAAGCCCAGTTACATACTCAGAATCTGTACTACTGCGCAAATAGGCATGTCTCTGAAGGCCAAAAACTCATTTCTGACAAAGTTGCCCAAATGCATCTCAGAAGTGTGCAACTTGTTCCCTGAGTTAGAAAACGTCGAGAAACCGTCGTTTCAGCTAGCGCTGTGCTTCTAACACATGTATTTGCTGAACGGTGGAAAGCGCACAGTAATGCACTTTTCTCCCAGCAAATACACTGTTTCTAAGGGAAATGGGAACACACTGAGGAGACACTTGTGGGAGCTACTGTGAATAAAACTGAGCTTCCCTACGCACAAGGAAGCAAGAGAAATGCTGATTTCATCAAGCCCAGTTACATACTCAGAATCTGTACTACTGCGCAAATAGGCATGTCTCTGTAGGCAAAAAACTCATTTTTGAGAAAGTTACCCAAATGCATCTCAGAAGTGTGCAACTTGTTCCCTGAGTTAGAAAACGTCGAGAAACGTTCGTTTCTGCTAGCGCTGTGCTTCTACACATGTATTTGCTGAACGGTGAAAGCGCACAGTAATGCACTTTTCTCCCAGCAAATACACTGTTTCTAAGGAAATGGGAACACACTGAGGAGACACTTGTGGGAGCTACTGTGACTAAAACTGAGCTTCCCTACGCACAGGGAAGCAAGAGAAATGCTGATTTCATCAAGCCAGTTACATACTCAGAATCTGTAACTACTGCGCAAATAGGCATGTCTCTGTAGGCAAAAAACTCATTTCTGACAAAGTTGCCCAAATGCATCTCAGAAGTGTGCCACTTGTTCCCTGAGTTAGAAAACGTCGAGAAACGGTCGTTTCTGCTAGCGCTGTGCTTCTACACATGTATTTGCTGAACGGTGAAAGCGCAGAGTAAAGCACTTTTCTCCCAGCAAATACACTGTTTCTAAGTAAATGGGAACACAATGAGGGAGACACTTGTGGGAGCTACTGTGACTAAAACTGAGCTTCCCTACGCACAGGGAAGCAAGAGAAATGCTGATTTCATCAAGCCCAGTTACATACTCAGAATCTGTACTACTGCGCCAAATAGGCATGTCTCTGTAGGCAAAAACTCATTCTGACAAAGTTGCCTCAAATGCATCTCAGAAGTGTGCAACTTGTTCCTTGAGTTAGAAAACGTCGAGAAACGTTCGTTTATGCTAGCGCTGTGATTCTACACATGTATTTGCTGAACGGTGAAAGCGCACAGTAATGCACTTTTCTCCCAGCCAAATACACTGTTTCAAGGAACTGGGAACAACACTGAGGAGACACTTGTGGGAGCTACTGGGACTAAAACTGAGCTTCCCTACGCACAGGGAAGCAAGAGAAATGCTGATTTCATCAAGCCCAGTTACATACTCAGAATCTGTACTACTGCGCAAATAGGCATGTCTCTTTAGGCAAAAAACTCATTTCTGACAATGTTTCCAAATGCATTTCAGAAGTGTGCCACTTGTTCCCTGAGTTAGAAAACGTCGAGAAACGGTCGTTTCAGCTAGCGCTGTGCTTCTACACATGTATTTGCTGAACTGTGAAAGCACACAGTAATGCACTTTTATCCCAGCAAATACACTGTTTCTAAAGGAAATGGAACACACTGAGGAGACACATGTGGGAGCTACTGTGACTAAAACTGAGCTCCATACGCACAGGGAAGAAAGAGAAATGCTGATTTCATCCAGCCAGTTACATACTCAGAATCTGTACTACTGCGCCAAATTAGGCATGTCATGCATCTCAGAAGTGTGCAACTTGTTCCCTGAGTTAGAAACGTCGAGAAACGGTCGTTTCTGCTAGCGCTGTGCTTCTACACATGTATTTGCTGAACTGTGAAAGCGCAAAGTAATGCACTTTTCTCCCAGCAAATTCACTGTTTCTAAGGAAATGGGAACACACTGAGGAGACACTTGTGGAGCTACTGTGACTAAAACTGAGCTTCCCTACGCACAGGGAAGCAAGAGAATGCTGATGTCATCAGCCCAGTTACATACTCAGAATCTGTACTACTGCGAATGGCATGTCTCTGTAGGCAAAAACTCATTTTCAGAAGTTACCCAAATGCATCTCAGAAGTGTGCAACTTGTTCCCTGAGTTAGAAAACGTCGAGAAACGGTCGTTTCTGCTAGCGCTGTGCTTCTACACATGTATTTGCTGAACGGTGAAAGCGCACAGTAATGCACTTTTCTCCCAGCAAATACACTGTTTCTAAGGAAATGGGAACACACTGAGGAGACACTTGTGGGGAGCTACTGTGAACTAAAACTGAGCTTCCCTACGCACAGGGAAGCAAGAGAAATGCTGATTTCATCAAGCCCAGTTACATACTCAGAATCTGTACTACTGCGCAAATAGGCATGTCTTTTAAGGCAAAAAACTCATTTCTGACAAGTTGCCCAAATGCATCTCAGAAGGTGCAACTTGTTCCCTGAGTTAGAAAACGTCGAGAAACGGTAGTTTCAGCTAGCGCTGTGCTTCTACACATGTATTTGCTGAACGGTGAAAGCGCACAGTAATGCACTTTTCTCCCAGCAAATACACTGTTTCTAAGGAAATGGGAACACACTGAGGAGACACTTGTGGGAGCTACTGTGACTAAAACTGAGCTTCCCTACGCAAAGGGAAGCAAGAGAAATGCTGATTTCATCAAGCCCCAGTTACATACTCAGAATCTGTACTACTGCGCAAATAGGCATGTCTCTGAAGGCAAAAAACTCATTTCTGACAAAGTTGCCCAAATGCATCTCAGAAGTGTGCAACTTGTTCCCTGAGTTAGAAAAACGTCGAGAAACTGTCGTTTCAGCTAGCGCTGTGCTTCTACACATGTATTTGCTGAACGGTGAAAGCGCACAGTATGCACTTTTCTCCCAGCAAATACACTGTTTCTAAGGAAATGGGAACACACTGAGGAGACACTTGTGGGAGCTACTGTGACTAAAACTGAGCTTCCCTACGCACAAGGAAGCAAGAGAAATGCTGATTTCATCAAGCCCAGTTTACATACTCAGAATCTGTACTACTGCGCAAATAGGCATGTCTCTGTAGGCAAAAACTCATTTTTGACAAAGTTACCAAATGCATCTCAGAAGTGTGCAACTTGTTCCCTGAGTTAGAAAACGTCGAGAAACGTTCGTTTCTGCTAGCGCTGTGCTTCTACACATGTATTTGCTGAACGGTGAAAGCGCACAGTAATGCACTTTTCTCCAGCAAATACACTGTTTCTAAGGAAATGGGAACACACTGATGAGACACTTGTGGGAGCTACTGTGACTAAAACTGAGCTTCCCTACGCACAGGGAAGCAAGAGAAATGCTGATTTCATCAAGCCCAGTTACCATACTCAGAATCTGTACTACTGCGCAAATAGGCATGTCTCTGTAGGCAAAAACTCATTTCTCACAAAGTTGCCCAAATGCATATCAGAAGTGTGCCACTTGTTCCCTGAGTTAGAAAACGTCGAGAAACGGTCGTTTCTGCTAGCGCTGTGCTTCTACACATGTATTTGCTGAACGGTGAAAGCGCACAGTAATGCACTTTTCTCCCAGCAAATACACTGTTTCTAAGGAAATGGGAACACAATGAGGAGACACTTGTGGGAGCTACTGTGACTAAAACTGAGCTTCCCTACGCACAGGGAAGCAAGAGAAATGCTGATTTCATCAAGCCCAGTTACATACTCAGAATCTGTACTACTGCGCAAATAGGCACTGTCTCTGTAGGCAAAAAACTCATTTCTGACAAAGTTGCCCAAATGCATCTCAGAAGTGTGCAACTTGTTCCCTGAGTTAGAAACGTCGAGAAACGTTCGTTTCTGCTAGCGCTGTGCTTCTACACATGTATTTGCTGAACGGTGAAGCGCACAGTAATGCACTTTTCTCCCAGCAAATACACTGTTTCTAAGGAACTGGGAACACAATGAGGAGACACTTGTGGGAAGCTACTGGACTAAAACTGAGCTTCCCTACGCACAGGGAAGCCAAGAGAAATGCTGATTTCATCAAGCCCAGTTACATACTCAGAATCTGTACTACTGCGCAAATAGGCATGTCTCTGTAGGCAAAAAAACTCATTCTGACAATGTTTCCCAAAATGCATTTCAGAAGTGTGCCACTTGTTCCCTGAGTTAGAAAACGTCGAGAAACGGTCGTTTCAGCTAGCGCTGTGCTTCTACACATGTATTTGCTGAACGGTGAAAGCACAAAGTAATGCACTTTTCTCCCAGCAAATACAATGTTTCTAAGGAACTGGAACACACTGAGGAGACACTTGTGGGAGCTACTGTGACTAAAACTGAGCTTCCCTACGCACAGGCAAGCAAGAGAAATGCTGATTTCATCCAGCCCAGTTACATACTCAGAATCTGTACTACTGCGCAAATAGGATGTCTCTGTAGCAAAAAACTCATTTTTTCAGAAAGTTACCAAATGCATCTCAGAAGTGTGCAACTTGTTTCCCTGAGTTAGAAAACGTCGAGAAACGTTCGTTTCTGCTAGCGCTGTGCTTCTACACATGTATTTGCTGAACGGTGAAAGCGCAAAGTAATGCACTTTTCTCCCAGCAAATACACTGTTTCTAAGGAAATGGGAACACACTGAGGAGACACTTGTGGGAGCTACTGTGACTAAAAACTGAGCTTCCCTACGCACAGGGAAAGCAAGAGAAATGATGATTTCATCAAGCCCAGTTACATACTCAGAATCTGTACTACTGCGCAAATAGGCATGTCTCTTTAAGCAAAAAACTCATTTCTGCACAAAGTTGCCCAAATGCATCTCAGAAGTGTGCCACTTGTTCCCTGAGTAGAAAACGTCGAGAAACGGTCTTTTCTGCTAGCGCTGTGCTTCTACACATGTATTTGCTGAACGGTGAAAGCGCACAGTAATGCACTTTTCTCCCAGCAAATACACTGTTTCTAAGGAAATGGGAACACACTGAGGAGACACTTGTGGGAGCTACTGTGACTAAAACTGAGCTTCCCTACGCACAGGGAAGCAAGAGAAATGCTGATTTCATCCAAAGCCCAGTTACATACTCAGAATCTGTACTACTGCGCAAATAGGCATGTCTCTGGAGGCAAAAAATCATTTCTGACAAAGTTGCCCAAATGCATCTCAGAAGTGTGCACTTGTTCCCTGAGTTAGAAAACGTCGAGAAACGGTAGTTTCAGCTAGCGCTGTGCTTCTACACATGTATTTGCTGAACGGTGAAAGCGCACAGTAATGCACTTTTCTCCCAGCAAATACACTGTTTCTAAGGAAATGGGAACACAATGAGGAGACACTTGTGGGAGCTACTGTGACTAAAGCAAGAGAAATGCTGATTTCATCAAGCCCAGTTACATACTACGATCTGTACTACTGCGCAAATAGGCATGTCTCTGTAGGCAAAAAAACTCATTTCTGACAAAGTTGCCCAAATGCATCTCAGAAGTGTGCAACTTGTTCCCTGAGTTAAGAAACGTCGAGAACGTTCGTTTCTCACATGTATTTGCTGAACGGTGAAAGCGCACAGTAATGCACTTTTCTCCCAGCAAATACACTGTTTCTAAGGAACT